>NC_135150.1:4462236-4762236 GCF_050948215.1 Halictus rubicundus | reverse complement strand
GTATTACGTTCGAACAACTGTAGCTAATTATGTATTCAATTTTTATTTAATACAGAAGGTCATTTTTTAACTTTTTTTTTAGAAAAACTGCACATTGCTTAATACACGTTTCCAAAAGTAGAAATTTTGTAAAGGAATATAGTACTCATCGATATATGCAGAATTATTTCGACAGGGTTTCGATATTTGAGTTTCACGACGTGCAGTGTAGCACATGTTGTACTTATTTAAAATGAAGAAATCAAACGATTTTGTATTACTGATGAAATTGCGGAGTATGTGAACCTAATTTCATGAAAAAGGATACCAGATTGACAGAAATGTGCAACTTTAAAAAAATAATTGAAATTTTCATTAAAAATTATCGTCTTATTTATGTAAAAACAATGATTAAATTCAATAATATTACTACGAATTTAGGTTCGTGTACTGAATGTAGTACAATTTTATTTTGGTGAACTCATGATATTATGTTTTACGGGCTGTATGGCGTTAGGTTACTGTGTCGTGTTACAGGGCAAACTAACCAGTACTCCTGCAAAGGAATATTAAGAAACAATTCAAAATATGCTAGTCGAAGAAAACGATATTAGTTTTCAACAAGATTCAGGTCTGAAACGTTAAAAATAGTGTAAAAATGTTTAAAAATCCGAATTGGTCAACATAAAGTTCCGACTTAAATACAGTCGAAAAATATGCGCATGCTGTCGGAGTAATTAATGTAATGGAAAACATTTTGAGAATTACTTGCATTCAAAATGACTTATGGAGAATATCTCAGTAACTATTAGCTTTTCACACCATACACCTTCATAGTTTTTTATTCGGAGTTCAATTCTCCATTCGCCGACAAGATTAAAATTTACCCCGAATGATAAAGATTCTCAAAGTGACGTTTATATAAAAAAAAAGCATGATAGAAGAAAACTAATTATTTCATTGCATGCTACTCTTGGAATCATACAACTTTCGTTTCAACAATTTTTTCTTTCGTATACCAAATAGTTTACATGTAATTTATATGGCACACCTAACTGAATTAACCTGTATGGCTTCGAAAGAAGAAATTGTTGTTCAAAGATTAGGGAACACAGTGTATGTATATTACACGACTCGCATCTGCAATTAATTTTCCTGTTGTCCGGAAGTGTTTCGTAAATCTTTGATTTTGAGTTTGTACCCAGGCTGCATCCAACGTGCCGGTAGTTACCCTCATTCTGGAATTACCGGGAATTGCTAAATCGTATGAAACGAGGAGATCCGGACGAAGATATCAAGGTACTAAGCCAGATCCTTCGTCGACCAAAGAAGTGGGCAAGAACTATCCATAGAACTGAGTGTGAAATTGCCCTGAAACAATCCCACCGTGCCTTTCTACGGTTCTTATGTTTTCATGCAATCTCCGATCGGGATTAAAATGAAACTCTTATCTCTACTCATACAATGGGAACGCGAACGAAATCGTATTCTAAATTTTTGCTAGATACTTTATGCGTACATTTAGAATGGGCAAGATAGAATCTCGCCGATCTGATACCTTGAAAACGGTTAAACTTCACCTTGACAATCCGGAAATTTTCAACGTTTTTTTACATAATCCTGTAGATTTTGACGAGAAAATGCCAAAAACCCAAGTTTTAATGTTAGGAATTCATTGGTTCAAAAGTTGAGCGATTTTAATCGTTTTTGACAGATAAGGCCACCACCATCTTTTAATTTTAGTAAGATTTTTTATTCGATTGCGTTTCATACTTTATAACAATTTGGTAATCCGATGTTTTTCCTATATAATATTTTATACTACATTGTATACTATACACTGCAGCACTGATATGAGAAGCAAATTGAAAAAAGTGACTTCTGGGGGGGGGGGATGGAAACTTGAAGATTACTGGTGATAGAGTATTTCCAAGGAGATTACTATTCTAAAGCTACTTTGCAATACGGTATATCAAAAAGTACTCCATTCGATAAAGTAATGTGGTTTAAAAGGAATAACGAAGACGAAACTGAAGTTAATGCCTGTGTTCGGTGTTACGCACTACGTTCTCTTCAACCAAAATCTGGTACTGTAGCGTGCACGAGATTCAAAGTAGGTAAAGAACAATTATTAGTTGCGTTTCATGTCACAATGATATGCATACAGAAGTAAAGGGTGTCCCAAATAGGACTGACATTTTAAATTGCGCGCCATTTTTTTTTTTTGTGGCGAACATAGAGTACTGATCTTTGACAACTGGCATCAGGAAGGATTGAGGTTTAATCATGGATAATTACACGATCCACCAACGTATAGAAATTGTGAAAATTCACTACAAAAATGATGAAAACTTTGCAGAGACGGTTCGAAAAGTCTGCACGGTTTTTGGACATCGTAACGCATCATCTCGCAAAATCATTTTCAGCGATGAGTGATGAATTTGTGGGACCGAAAATCCACAAGTGATTCAACTGATTTCCATGCATCCACCACGAGTCACTGTTTGGTGCGGATTTTGGGTTGAAGGAGTGATTGGGCCGTATTTTTCTAAGAATGCTGCTGGAAATGCGGTTACCGTCACTGGTGTTCGTCATCGTGACATGATAACCAACTTTTTATGGAATCAATTGAACTCTATGGACTTGGAAGACGTATTCTTCTAACGAGATGCCACACCGCGGGCGAAACAATGCAGTTACTGCAGACAAAGTTTCCTGGTCGTATTATCTCGCGCCGCGCCGCGGCGATGTGATTTGGCCGCCAAGATCGTGCGATTTGACGCCATTCGACTTTTTTCTTTGGGGTTTTCTGAAAGAAAAAGTGTATGCCAATCATCCACAGACCATTCCGGAGCTGGAGGAACCAATTGGACGCAGCAATGCAGAAATTAGTCCGCAATTATGCCAAAATGTAATCGAAATTTTCGTCAAAAGAGTTAACGTTTGCAAACAGGGACGAGGCAGCCATTTGTCAGATATTATGTTCCACACATAACCTCCAGGTTTGTATATTATAATAAAATAAAAACATTCATAAAAAAAAAATTTTTTTAAAATACGTTTTATTAATAAATTAAAATGTCAGTCCTACTTGGGACACCCTTTAGAATGCGGAAGTGTACACAACTAATAGATTAAAATTAAATGAAATTTCCTTTTATTAATCTAGGTTTTTGGTAAATCAAAAATCAAATGGAGTTACACTGGATTCAATGCATAAAATTTAATAGTTTAGAGAGGAAGGCCACGATACCATTGAAATTATATTGGTATTAGTGGATTCGTGATTAACTAATATTTTGTCAATCAT
The DNA here is from genome assembly GCF_050948215.1 of Halictus rubicundus. NCBI lineage: Eukaryota > Metazoa > Arthropoda > Insecta > Hymenoptera > Halictidae > Halictus > Halictus rubicundus. Next base: position 4,758,947 of record NC_135150.1, on the reverse strand, counting down.
GACCATTTGTTATTTCTAAATACTAGAGAAACTTTTGTAAATTCAGCAAAATATAATCGAAGACAAAAATGAGAGGACAAAAAGCAAAAATTCTTATCTATTGTAAGTGTACAAATAATGTAACAAATTCATTTTAATATATCCAACGAATGAGGTTAAAATCTGTTTTATGAAAGTATTGATTAATGTTAAAATAATAGCAAATATTTTCTTCATTAACTACAGTCCACCGCACTACCTACTAAGCAATCTAAGGTATTTAACTATATTTAGGCGTATCAATAATAATAGACTTAACAATTTATTTTTTCTTAAATGGCCGGAAACGATTTTTAAAAGAAGAAAATAAATCAGAGAAGAAATTAAAAGTTAAAAAAAAATTAATGGCAATTTTACAAGAATGTTAAGTTTATATGTATATTATATACGAATAATAATGCCTGAATGTATACCAATAAATGGATATGAATGATAATTATCCATTTCCTATTGTGATTGCGGGATTTTATATATCCTTTATTTCTTAATAGTGTTTACCATGTCGCTTATTTATTATAAATAACAGACTACTGTAAAAGTTTTTGTTGGTACGGAATGGTGAAGGGAGAGGGCCTGCCGGGATACCTGAAGAAAGGATGGGGGGAGAGTAGATGGCAGAGGGTGGCGAAATTTAGATTGGGAAATGGGATGAGAGAGGGGAAATACTGGATGGATGAGGATGGAGATACTGGATGGATGGATGTGGATGGGTGAATGAGACGTGGGAGCTTGTATGGGAGAAATGCATGAGGCTGGATGAGGAAAGAGGATGGCAGGAGAAGATGTGGGAATTGTTGGACGATGAGGGGGAGGGGAGAAGTGGATGAGGAGGGTGGAGAAGTGGAGGGAAAGTGCAACTGGAAGGAGAGAATAAGAACAAAGCAGAAAGGATTGGGATGGATGATGAGCGACCGGAAGAGGGTGTCCGCTGGTTAGGGAAGGGAAGGTGTGAGTGTATGTGTGTGAGGAGAGGTGATTGATAGGAGTGATAAGAGTAGACTAAGTTATATATTTTATTTTTACATTATGTATTTTTTTTTTTATTTATGTTATGTCTATTATCTCTCTCTCTCTTTTTCGAATGTAGTTTTGCGTTTATTCTTAGTTTATTTGCATGTTTATTTTTAGTTTAATTTTTTAGGTTAAGATATATGCTATAAAATATACGATAAGATATTATAAAGTAAGATAATTTTAAGATAGGTTAAAGTTACGCTAGGAGTGGCGCGAGGAAAGAAGGAGGAGGCTATGTGAATTTGAATTGTAACCCTAAGGGGAACAAAATAAAGTATTACTGTGAAAGTTTTTGTATATCATTTCAAGTCATTAATCCTCTATGTCGATTTATAGATCATATGCAATAATGATATGAACGATGACTAACATTTAATAAAAAATTGGAATTTTTCATGTACTATTTAAACAAATGATTTTATTTTTCACTTTCTGATATAAATAAATTCCCGATTTAAATTCATACAATCTGTGTAATATTTTTCCTACATTCTTTAGTATTTTAGATATTAAAAAACATATTCCTAAACTTTCATTTCAAAAACAGTTTTTACTGCTTCAACATAGTCACCAATAAAATACTGATCCTCGAAAATATGTCTCTAAAAACTCGAAAAACTATTTGCAAGTCGAATATATATTCCCTTGCGAGATGACCTCTGTATCGAACTTTCAAAAATACCATCAATTTGAAAACACCTGTGGTTGTTGCATAAAAATAAAAAGTGCAGCATTGACTTTTGTAAATGTCAAAATTCATTGCACTGGTCTAAAATCAAAGTAACAACCAAGACTATTTTCCCTTCGAGAGAAGATAACTAAAGACAAAGTACAGAAATGTCTCTATATGTGTGAAAACTTCGGAACCGATATGTCACTTATATCGTGTACAAACACTATTCTTTGATCTCCTGCTGCTAGCTTCGAACGTAAAAAAGGATAGTGAGTGAACAAAACATCGACGCCAGCGTAACGTATCGGTGAGACAATACTAATCCAACGATACAACTTAACTATTTGTAATAATTGTTTCACAAAACATTTATTAACACATTGGTAACACTTTTTGGTGATACACGACACAATTTGGATCGCATTTACTTGTCCAATTCGTGATACAATAGAACCTCGATTATCCGTACTAACCAGTGTAACACGAGTGATCGGATAATAGCCATCTAGCTATAACACGAGATGAAATTGTTTGAACTATGTATTTATGTGGAACACGTAACTACGCGTAACTACACGTTACTATTCAGGTAATAGAGAATTCAAATGCCAACGGTTCAGATAATTAAAATTCTATGGAATCGTTAATTGAACAAACAAATTTGCTCCGAACTACTTCCTGTGGCTTTATTTTAATAAAAAAAATGTCACAAATATGTTGATGAAAAGGGAGGAATAAAAATAGGAAGAGAGAATGGTCTCTGGTTTCTGGCCCACGCCGATGGCGTGGTGATAATGGCCGAAAATGAAAAGGGGCTAAGAGAAATTATGAAAGGGGTGGGAAGATATTTGGACAACGAAAGAACTAGAGTTGAGCACGGAAAAGATAAAGATAACCGAAAGGAAACTGGAAGGGAAACAGTGTAGAGGAAGTAAAAGGGTTTAGATGCTTGGGAATAATATTCCAAAGAAATGGTAATATGGCAAGACACGTAGAAGACCAGGCCAAGAAGTCGAGTATAGCATTGAACGACGTGTGGGGGATAGGGGAACGAAAATTCCAAAATTATTTCAGGATGACAATGTTCCTATTTGACAGCCTGGTGTCAGGGGTGGTTTGACGTAGATCTTTGGGGATATAAAAAACGAGCGGAAATCTAAAAGGTACATCAGATGGACCCTAGGCCTGGACATACATACGTACCCCAAATTACCTAGTGCTGGAAGAGACACAGAAAGAGAATTTGTGACAGAAGGAAACAGTGAGGGATAGCGAGAATGCACAAAAGAAAAGGAGGGGAATAAGGCACAGACTACAAGTGGGAAAGATGAATGGGCCAAGTCAAGCAGGAGTGAAAGAAATAAGAAGAGAAGGATATAGCAGATAGCTAAAGAAGAAGGGATATAGAAATACAAGGACAAAAGCAGTAAAACAAAATTGAACAATCAAGATACAATAGCAGGTACAAATACATAAGAATCACAAGTCTAACCGAATATTTCAACAAAGCAGAAAGGGGACAGAAATTAATTGCTCAGCCACGTTGCGGAAACCTAGGAAAGTAGAACAAGTATTGGAAGATAGATTTGGCAGTTTAGAAAATTTAATAAGGGATTGCGAAGAAACCGATAGAAGTATTGGTATAGAAGAGACAGTGAGCGGAGAGCAGGACAAAGAAATGAAAAGAGAAAAAGGAGGACAGAATATTAAAGTGTGCAATAGATGGGTTAGATAGGTTAAATAAGGTAATTAGGAATAGAAGTGGAGAGAAACGAATTACTGGTGAACGGTTATAGGGTCCCAATTACTATGGGGTTACCAATTACAATGCCTATATTAATTATACTTATTTTTAAAGCATAATGAATGTTAAAAAAGAGATATTAAATTTTTTCATTCGAATCAGTTAATATATATGTTATATATATCTCTCTTTTGTAATATTGATTGTTTTAAAAATAAGTATAATTAATATAGGCACTGTTATATATACACATATATACTTGTAACTGTAAGCTATCGATAAGGTAGAAATCAATGTAATACCTGTCTAACGACATCTGTACGCGTTGACCTAGTCAGTCGCTCTAGGACCTTCCTACTATAAACATACTTAAAAGTAAGACTACGTTGTTGTATATTCACATCCACTGCCATAACCATATACCTAATTATAACAGGCACATTAATTGGTACCCCCACAGTAATTGTCCCTTACCCTATGTGTTGAATGTTTAGGTTAAGTTAGATCCGCATATTGTCAAACGAAGTCCGATTCCGAGCCATGAGGCAGAATAAGTAGAGATTATTATTATATTATCGATATATGTATGTTCCTTCAGAACTTTTTTTAATCAAATACAAAATAACTGTCAAAATTGTACTTTATTGTCAAATTGGAGGCATTAAAACAGGAAAGCAATAATTTCAAAGATAAATGTTTACTAAATAACTTTTTTATATAAAACTTTACAGTTTCATTCCACGTCTGCTTTTCACACATATCGAGATATTACTGTGTTACGTTTTCATTCTATTCCATCTCCGCTGACATCACTCGTGTGGTCTCCATTGGCCGAAAACGGTGCGTGTGATGGTAAGGAAGATGGTATAGAATGAGATCGTAAATACTTTGCCGTACGAAGAACTTGATCTATCACCTGTGGCGAACCACTATTCTCTCCGAGTGCTATCTGTCCTAGAAACTGTGAGCGAAGTATAACTCCTCTATCCAAGTGGAGAAAATCAGGCCGCGGTGAAATTATTAACTCAAATTAACACCACCGCGCAACAGCAACAACCTGAGGTCCGGCAGTAACTGCAACTTGTCTCCTACGGTCAGAGCTAACCAAACGTAGCCGACATCTCCATAAAAGATTCGTGATACAATGCTCACACGTAACATCGTCGTTTGTTTCCACCCTACTTCTACAGGGTCTTTCAACAAGAACTTCCGGAAGGTGTTTGTAAATAAACCATGCTTCTATTTAAAAAATTAACAAAACTTTTAATGGTAATTATAGTACGATCTTTTACAATTACGTATGAAATATTGTATATTATCAGGTAAATGACCCCCTAACATTTTATCACATGATAATAATCCTCTCTGGCGAACGTTACAGAAAAAAAATATTCTTCGAGCTGTTAATGACATTCAGGAGTCATTGTGTGCGGATGTGATAGAAAATTTTGAGAAAAGAGTAAATACCATGAAAAAAAGTTTAGGTGGTTATCCACCTATTGTGTATCAAATACTGTGGCTTAACTTCACCTTGACAACCCCGAAGTTTTTAACTTCTTTTTAATACAATCCTGTAGATTTTGACGAGAAAATGCCAAAAATCCAAGTTTTAATGTTAGGACTTCACTGGTTCAAAAGTTATACGTGTGTAAAGTTGAGCGATTTTGTATTTCATACTTAATTGTAAAAAAATTGTACTGTAATATCCAATAAAAGTTTTGCTAATTCTCTACATTTAAACATGTTTTATTTAAAAACAGATTCCAGAAGCTCTTGTTGAAAGACCCTGTACTAGCCGTACACGGCAAATTACATAGTAAAGATCAGCTTCATGGACAAAAGACAGATATTTATTAATCCATTAAGTCCTGAACAATGAAATAAGACGATTTTTAAATAAACCATTATTTAGTATTTTTAATAATGTGCAGAAAAACGTATAAATGCTATCAAAAATATGTTCGTACTCATACTATTTTTGTGGTGTCGCGGCTAGGCAGGTTGACGGCGAATGATTGTAGGGTCAAACTCCGGAGAACATGAATCTTTATTGCTAGTCTAGTTGACCTTCACGGTCGTGCAGATGTCCCTAAGCAGAGGGTTTTTACGACGGAACAATTTTGTTGTACACAGTATGTAAAGATAAAGAAAATAACTTATAATAATATAATTTACAGACTATTCTGTCGAAACATAAAGATTGCATTATAATACAAGATGTACAATAAAAATGAATTCTTACGATTTAAGCATCAGAAGAATATTTTTTTCTATGAATAGTTGAAATTCTGCAAAGGGCCCAGCCGATTAAGATGGTCAAAACTGCCCTTAGAGGTTTTTCAATGATTAATGAACCATTCGAAAGCTAACCAAGAAAAACCCCTATGAGTAAAATTTCAACCCCCTAGCTTGCACGTGAAGGTAGTTACAGGTTAAATTGGAATTCGCGCTTTTCCGCGCTTTTTCCGCACTTTGATGCTTCCTAAAATACTGAAAAATGTGACATATTTTAGATCCTAAGGCGCATTTTTGAGAATTTTTTCAGATTTTTTTGTTGCAAACTGTGGTCGTAAAAAATGAAAAACCCCCCAAAAAATCGAAAAAATGCAGATTTCTCAAAAATATGAAAACATGCTATTCTACTGTTTAGTTCCCAGATAAAGTACTATAACAGGCTGTGTCGTCAATTTTTTTAGATTTTTTGTTGTGGGACATCATTGTCAAAAACAATAAAAATCGAATATTTCCGACGTTTCTGCTATTAGGAGGAGAGTTACACTTGTTGGTTTTACCACAGGTATATATTAAGTAATTTTTAACATTATTACATTGAAACAAGTAATTGTTTGACCTAAGAAATATGATTTAAGAGAAAGAATAAATTATATTTTGTGTGATATATACCAAAATGTTTGCAATGTTTACAACATCGCCGGTTGGCAAAGGCGTCTCGGACAACGGAGCGGATACGCTGGAATTCGAATCCTGTCGGTGGCAAAGTTTTTTTTCCATACATCATTTTTATTTTTTCAATTTGTTATATGGTTTATTCATATGATTTTAACAATATTTTTTTAATGTTTTAAAAATATTGAAGTAACATTTTTAACTAAATTTTATTTATATTACTGCGATTTTACTTCGAATTTAATAATGTTATTTTCTTGGATTAGGCTGAATATTTCTAAGATTCATGAAAAATGTAAGATTCCGTGAAAAGAATTTTTAAATCTACTTCTGTCATTTTCGGAAAATCAAGAATATCTGCGAAGGATACTATTTGAAATGGAGTCTTTTTGCGGTTCCAATTGTTTTCTTCAACTTGTATCGCTAACGTATTTTTTACTTTCCCTTCACTCGACATCCTGCTTATTATCTGATAAGAAAGTGTGATGTGGGTTCATTAATCAATGAAAAACCTCTAAGGGCAGTTTTAAGATATAAGATTCAGGTGCGACACGAAATAGTAATGAAAAAATATTAAGTATATCTTTTAAATGGCTAATTGTATATACAACATGAAAAATAATTGATTGAATAATATAAATTCATCGACGAAAATGGCGACACAAAATGTTGCGCTAACACAACGTTGGGCCTTAATGAGTTAATAGGCTGCAGAATTTTATACAAAATAACCATTTTACGCATCAGTTGTAAGAAACAGGAATTATATGTATAGTAAGTTATTGCTTTTCTTAATAATTTTAATAAACTGATAACAATATAATAGTATTCTTAAATTTTTCTGGTGCTTTTACTGTTTTGTATTTTATCTACTCGTTATTGCTATAGATCCATAAAATCCGTAGTCTATTGATTAACCCTTCAGGAACGACGTCAGTACTGACGCTAACAAGCGTTTCAAAATTGATTACACACGGCCAGATTGCTAGGTACGATACCCACTCATTCATTACTGCTAACTCTCTACGGTTTGAAAACAACTATGAAAAATAGTCCCTATAGAGTGAGAACTTTGAATGTCATGTCACGCCAATTGTTACCAAATTTGGAAATCAATTTGTGAGAATGTTACAAAAATCATTGCTACAATGAACTTCGTCTTTTATATTCTTGTATTATTAAAACATTGAGTGGTTGAAAAACATTGAAAAGTTGAAAAGTTAAATGTGAGATACTGAAAGTAGGGCAATCGTTCCAATAGTCAGCCATTTAAGGCAAGTAGTCAGACCATCTCAAACGTTCCTATTATTATCATATTATTTTCTAAATTTTTAATATGACGACACTAAGCTATATATTCGAAGTGAGGAATAGGCTAACCATTGTTCTCATATAAATATTTGGCAATTGGTCAGTAGATATCTTTCATTTTATGCAATTCATTTTCAGAAAGGGTTAGGGTTAGGGACAAATCTGGACGAAATGCGAGCTGAAAAGTGACGCGTTTCTCTTCACAATCCAGATACAAAATTAATACGAAAAATTGTAAACAGAAATAACCTTAAAAAACTGGAAGAATTTGTAATGTTGTTACGCAATGTTCTGTTGAACTTCCGAAATAGCGGCTACACATTGGTGAAAACCCTCTTTTTGTGGTTGGAAGTAAAAATTTCATTGGAACTTTTTGAACGTTCAAAATCAAGAGTTTTTTAGGTCGTTGATAACGAATCTGACATGAAAATTCAAAATTCAATATAATTTTACATTGATGATTTTGAATATAAACTTATTATGTATAATGAATATGAGCATTTAAGGTAACAATCTTTTTAAAAGTAGAAAGTTCAATTCACTTACAGAAAGGCACTGTTATTTTCTAGAAAGAGAAATTTCTGTCACTGAAATGATAAGAACTTTGATATCTATTATCTTGAGTCGAAATGTATTTATTACCATGCAATTCGATTATTTATCTGTATATGCAATTACTAACATTCATCGGAATCTAACAATAAGGGTGGTACACTTAAAACAGGTTATCTGAATAACTCGGTTGCTGTTGGTGATAGAAAAAATGTGTCGGACAAAACTTGCGTGGCTTCAAGGGTGGCATAATTCCACGTCAATAATTTTTTTGTAGGTGGACGCGTAGAGGACATATGAAGGTCAATTCCGTTTTATACTTTAGAATGATATACTTTTCTATGCGTTATCTAATAAGACGTTTTTAGACGCGTACAGTGACTTACGACTCAAGGTCATTCAAGATAGTTGAAGGTCAGCTGCAAGGTCAACCGATGGAAAATATTTTACTTAGAGATGACCTTCATATGTCCTCTACGCGTCCACCTACAAAAGAATTATTAACATGGAATTATGCTACCTTCAAATCCACGCAAGTTTCGTCTCACTTTTTTTTTCTACCACCAACAGTTTTTATTCAAAAAATGCAATAGATAAGATTTTAGTACCATGTGCATGCCCGTCGAGCAGCGATGAATACTTCTTTTAAATACACAAATCAGTTGACGAATACTTGGACAGATCGTATTTAATTCGTAATTTGTATTTAAGAGCTCATCGAATGCCGAATACAGTAGTATCTCATTTTTGTATTCACAGTGTCACAGCCGAATAAAAGGTAACTTACTTCCTTGAATTTAGCACGATGTGTATGTTCATTGCAGCTTGTATAGCCAGATCATGTACAGTCCGTTGTGCAGTTGAAAATAAATATTTCAATCAACGAGCTTTGAATTTTGAATAAAATATTGCTACAAGAGCAAATATTCGGCCTTCGGTATTCGATGAGCACAAATTATACTTTTGCAAAAATTACAAAAGTATTTATGTAATCAAGAAAAGTAGTTTTTAATGACTACCTAAACCTATTAACACTAAGCCTACCAAGCATTAAAAATGTCTGGTTAATGTTGCCTTATAAAAATGGCAATACTATACTTATTCAGATTATTTGTAATTTTCAATATAATAGAGATTCTTGGATAAAGAAATGTATTCCATTATTTCCCATAAATGAATTTTTATAATTTCAATAATTGTCAAATTTAAAACCGGTCATTTGACTGTGTTAGGTTTAGTGTTGAAAAGAAAATAAATTACATGCTGACAATGTATTTGCCATTCGAATATTTTTTGAAATGCTTTTTGACCATCACTGCTGTCAAACGGCTGCCAACGAATAACTTCGGAACGCTAGGACACTTCCGGCGACTATTTCTTAAAACTGGTAGACAGTTAAAGGAGGCAGGAGGTGACCCTTCAATTTACATACTGTATTTAGTAATGTCTGAAGTTTCCTTTGTCTAAACATTTTTTTAAAAACCTTCTCGAATCTCTCTCAGTCGACTGAGAAGAATATCGACGAAAACGCAGGCTAAATTCATCTCGCGAGTTCAGGTCAAAAGTTCGAGACACCATCCGGGAACGAAGTCCGTTATACTTGGGACGACTTTATAACAACGGCATCGTTGTGAAAGCTTCATGCCCCCGTAACAGGATCAAGCGAAGATCTTATCGTCGTTTTTACAGTCTGGAGCGGGCTCAACCGCATTTTCTGATTTCGCCGACGGATAAGCCTCTTCAGACGTTCGTAACAGGGTGGCCGGGTGGGTCGAACGGAACCGGCATTGCGTTCGGCCCGGCTACAAACTGTCTGTTTACGGCCGAAACTTTTGCGCCTTCATTTTCCACTGGTGTACGCGAGCGCGAACGTTCGTCCTATCGATTTTCCGGAGTCGGCCTTCGTCTCTCTTACGAACACCCTCTATTTCCTCCGTTCCACACGCTCTGAACTCTCGGGCAACCATTCTCTTTCTGTCGCTTTGGCCCGCAGCAGCCCCGGGCTTGCTGTCGGCCACTTGCGATCAGTAACCCCACTAGTAATGTCCAGTTGGTATTCAAACAACGACGCGACGCAAGTTTCTCGGCTGCGGTCAATAGCATTCTCTTCGCCTCTACTCTCTTTTTTCTTCGCGTTATTTTACGCTTTGATTTGCCGACACCTCGGTGCGTGCCAAGAACCGAAAAACACTGCCGATGGAACGTGTTGGGATCATTTTCTGATCGTAATTAACTCATTCGCAACCGCGGCAGTGTCACGTGAACTGGCCCAAGACGTATCCAGTGAACGAACGTACTTCGTTTATAGCAACCGCCCAATTTGAATTTGATGTCCTAGTACGTCACCAGTAGCAACGGTCCAGTTGATTTCAATAAGAAATTGGCCAATACGCCATCGGCTGCGTATGGACTAATCAGGTCGCACTGCCTTGGTCATACGCAGAAGTCGCTTATGTAACTAGATGATAAGTGGCGTATTTGGATGTTTATTTATTTTTATTTAGCGATGGATGCCTTTATTTGGTGATACACTTAGACAAGTAACAGAGATTCGTATTAGCGACGAGTTAAGACTGGCACACATTGTACACAAATTCTCTATGTACTAAAAAGGGATACACTTAAACGACTAATCAGGATCGTCGGTAATGACCACGGTGCATCCTGGTCAGGTACAGTAGTGCTCACTTAAATTTACTACATCTGTTACACCTACAAAAACAGCACTACTGCACCTCGGTGCCAGCCTGCCGGTAAGTTTCAAGCGCATCGTTTAGGGTATTCGGTACGGTATTCGGAATCATCAAAGTAACACGTGCACCCCAGCTGAGGAGCACCTTCGTGTCGTACCATTAAGCAGTAGGACTGAAAAGAAGTCACTTAGAAGGAATGTGAGAAGGGCACGCCTCGAGTCACACGTATTTTTGGCTCTAACAAAATATTGGCTAAGTGGTCACAGGGTTCACGGGTCTTCAGGGGTCATGAGAAGATGCGAAGGGGAGAAATGTGAAGCGGGGTCCCGCAGGGGTCGGTTCTTGGGCCGCTCTTGTGGGGCCTAGCGCATGACACGTTGCTGCGGGCCTCTCTCCCCCTTGGCGCCAGCGTCATCTGCTATGGTGGTCGCCGAGGGGAAGAGATGAGGGAGGACCTTAGGCCTGGCGCAAGCAATTGCGCAAACAGGCTGCGTCGTAGGTGAGATCCAGAGTCTGGGGATGAATATCTCCGCCGACAAAGCTGCTTGTAAAGAATGGGGGTACGATTGGCGGTAACGCGTAGCTTCACCTCATATAAAACACATTTTCAATATTATTTTATTATTAGCCTAGACCAGAGCCGGAAAACTGGCGGCCCATGGACAGCACATTGTTTCTTCCCCCGGTTCTCCAGTGGCTACTAGTGTCTTCAACCATTCAACTGACATCCTATGAAAGAAATAGCTCTGGAGATGAAGTCAAGCTATGAGTGGTGCCGCAGAGTGGGAGAACCGGCAAACTAACGGTGGAGGTCGCTCAGCAATGGCGTGGAAGAAGATGCCTGGCTCTGGCCTATACGGTCACGTCTACAGATACAATCGTACGACAAAGAGAGCGAAAAACAAAACAGACGCCTTCTTGTGAGCTCTGAATGATACTATGTAGCGTGTCGTGTCATTGGGATTACAGAATCATCGATGATGGGGACAGGCATGCCGAGCGAGAGACCCCCCGTGCCCCTCTGCCGTCGCACGTTACTTCTTTTCAGCTCCCAATAATACCAACCGTCCGCCAGGTGATGGCCAGGCAAAATGTTTACGTTCTCACGCTATGCTGACTCCCCTACCATCACACGCATTATTGCTATTAGCCGAAGACGATGACGAAGAACGACAGCAATCACATCGAGACGGAGTGAAATGGAACGATGACTTCACAGGCTTGAGAAACTACTACTGTCGTCGTTTTTCATCATCGTATTCGGCCAACAGCCGCAATCTGTGCAGTGGTAGGGATAGAGTGAGATTCCTTGCTTAATCATCGCATCGTCTAACGCAATGCTGAGCACGGTTGGGGCCCCTCAAACGCTTGCATCCCCCACCAACTTCTCTTTATGCAGCGCGCACCTTCGTCGCGTTCCTTGGTATCTCGCGTCTTCGTTGCCTTACGGTAACGGCTCTTACTGGAAGGGATCAGAAAGTTTTATTTGCACCCTGTGTGGGAACTTCAGCACTCGATTCCGATAAGACTACGCTGCTAAAAGACACGAACTACTCTCGTTTTTGGTGGGAAACATTTTGTTAGAACGCCATTACCACCGCCTCGATTAATCGACGTCAAACGGACAGATGAATAGAGTCGATAATGCGTGAATGATATTTTCGAGCGAGAAACACGGTGCATGAAACTCTTCATCGAAGTTTGCGAGGGAGTGAGTGTAGCTCGGATTTATGAGTATCGGAGTCTTAGAATATAACATGCTGAACTTGGATACGAATAGTTGGATGCGGAAACGGCGTGGCGGCATGGGAAAACTTTATCTAACCTGTTGACGCAATAACTACGCCAAGGGAGTCATTTGAAGCCGGTGATGCAACTGTTGATTAAAAATTTGCATGAAGCAACCAGTGATATTCGACAATACTTCCATACTTTTACAAGAGTCGTGTTCGTAATTCCATTCCTGTAATAACACCGTCATCCGATGCTTCTTGTTTCCCACTCAACTCAACATACGCGTTGGTGGACCTGAAGATACATTTTTCGACGCATAACTTTTTCTTGGTTTTCTTTTTTGTGTTCCGCGTTACACCAAAACATGTGTGTCACACCAAACTTAGAAGTAAAACAAAACCACAGAATTTATAGGTCTTTTTATCCATTCTAAGTGTTCATGCATTAAGTGAAAAATAAAAGAAACAGATCATTTAATAATAGCCTGTCAAGAATTCAACGCCTTTCAAATTAACTACAATTTGGACTCCACCTCAAAGAAAACGTCAAAACGAAAAAATACGTAACTTACTTGGCTTGAACTGTTAATAAAAGGACAGAAACGGAAATTCGACACCTTTATAACGAAGGGAAATACAACCTGCATCAATAATAGGAGTTTTCTTGAGATTAGAAATTTTATTATTTTTTATTTTCATTGTCTTCGAAATTTTCAGTAAGAACAGTGACTCTCAAAATTCCTATTGCAGTCTTTTCTCGATTTATGTCCCAAATATCGAGCCGATAAAAGTTCTAGAACTATTCCCATTGCCGTGGTATATACCCCGTGAAGGGCGACGAAGCTCGAGAGACCTCAGTCGCCGAGGAGTGTAAGATAATACGGGTCAGGTATATCGGTGTAAGAGCACTACTAATACAATAACAAAATTTCTTTATTTTTCATTATTCTTTATGGGACTTTCACCAACATATTCGTGGAATTTTTCTAATGAAAATGATATCAAATATGATATAATTCCGATGATATTTACTTGTGTAATGAACGATTAAAGTTTCAGACGTATGGGAAAGAAAGAGACGCGGAGAGTCGAAGCGTTCGAATATGTTGGTAAAAGTCCCATAAAAAATAATGACAAATAAAGAAGTTTTGTTATTGGATTAGTAGCGGTCTAACACCGATACACCCGACCCGTTTTATGTTTACACTCCTCAGCGACCAAGGCCACTCGAGCTTCGCTGTCCTCTTCTACGTTTGACATTATTTCAAAGAATATGTAGTATCTTCTAGCCGATATATGTCCCTGAAATATGAAAACATTGTATTAATGTAAACTCTTATTCATATCTGCGAAAGAGTGTAATGATCATAAATACCATGCTATAAAAGAGTTGACTGTAAAAAATTTGAATTTATTCTATGCAGTGATGATAAATTCATTGGCGAAATAGCATAAGGGACAGAGGGTCCTTCTTAATCGTTCATGTATAATGACTTGTAATTATAATAGTTATAAACGTCCGCTTGTTTAAGCAAATTTTTATTTTCTACTAATGTATCTAAATAACAAACTGCATTATCGACTGGTAACACACCTCGTATGTCGTGTATATCGTGTAAATTCAACATAAAGTGGTTGTTGAAGCTCTCAAAACTATGATTAGATTAATATTGTGCATCCATTTACATAGCTTTTCCTTTTCTGTTATGTTATACCTGCATTCGGTCATCCAACGCCGCCTATCGATTAGAAGTACTCGAATGAGCATCGACTAAACACTCAATCCTCTTCATTCCCACCCACATTCGAAAGGAAGCTTTATTCAAACATTTTCTTATTACGCTTGGCGATGTTATGAACATACGGTGATAGATGAAAATATTAGCACACACTTTAAAAAGGAATAACTTTATAAAAATTTGGCAAAACAACTTGCTATTTTTTTTCTAATATTAAAAGCATTAGTTTATTGTAACAGAAATTATTTAAAAATTGCTGTTGGTCGAAATTGCGAAGAAAAAATTGATGGTCGTGAATTTTAACGTTTCAATCTGAGCCTATAATGACAAATTAAAACAGACGACTTTTGTAAATATAAGTATGTATACGCGTATAAAATTTCATTGAAATTGGTTGGATATATAACCGATAGATTTCGGTTAGCACATAAAAAACTACAGCATTGAAGGATGTAAAAATCTTTAAATAGTGTTTTTAAATCATTTTTATTACACATTATCTAGTACATTCATCCCTTTAACATATCAATAAACTCAAGTCGATAGATCCTTATTAAAAAATCTTATTCCTTTTTAAAGAGTGTGCGAATACTTTTATCCTCTACTCTATGTTACACATATCTATGTCCACTCATCTATGTGAGATGTGAGTGATGCCTTAGTTAACCGTTTATTCGTTATTGTATCTATGAAATAGTTTATGTCTTTTTAATAAAACTGTATGGAATGACAAAATGTTTACAATCACTATTAATTGATAAAAGAAGATAGATTGCTTGAGATTACTTGTTAACCATTAAGATGTCTGACCGAAGTACAGTGATTAATTTTATATAATTTACATACATACGAGGATTAAAATATTCACTACGGTACATTCTAATTCTATTAGGTTCTTGCATATAAAGTAGCTAATTTCACTAATTGCTATGTACATATTCAACAATTGTCAAAATGGATTATTACAAACTACACTCTGTTTATAACGAAGAATTATTTATTGTAATAATGAAATTTATTATAGACGATTATTTAGGAATTATCAAACACATAGTAAACCGTGTGTCCGTAGCTTTTAATTATTACTTTTGACATTTCTGAAGCATTTCTGATTTTTAGCGAAAAACAAAAGCAACGAAGAGAATAATTTCATTCAGATAGTAGAAAAGTAATTATTAATCTCAGTTCAGCGTTGGGCAGTATCTAAATAAAAAATTATTTAAATAGCTTTCAGATACAGATACTCTGTATCTTTTGTTTTTATTCGAAGTCGGATGAATCTGTATCTGTACCTGTATCTTTATTCGTCGAGCGTCTGGTTTGGAGAGTTTTATTCGACCTGCCCCTCGTATGATTTTCTGGTTATCTTCGGTTATCTACGTATCTGGTACATACTCGGTGACGCCGAGTATCCGTCCGATTTTAGTTGACGAATAAATAAAAATTCAGAATTTATTCGAATCCAGATGTCGCGGCGAGATTTATCCGATAACTTTTATTCGTTATTCGAAACTCGATTTGGCCAGACGATTTATTTGACGATTTATTCGTGACGAGTATTTAGCATAGATGAAAATCACATGTATCTTTTATTCGAAATTTTATTCGAGGCTCGGATAACCGACCTTTTTATCCGACGTTGCCAAGTCGTAACACGTAAATACGTACCACGGTATAGTGACTACCATTAATAATCGAACACTTTTTATCGTTCAAACTTTAAACGATTGTTTACACAAACACATTTTTATTACTTAAACAATTTACGTCACGTTTTGCAGTGAGTCAAAGTCTTTATAATAAAAGGAAATGTCATTGGGTTTCAGCATCGGTGCTCTGCTGAATATTAAGTTATTAAGAAAATTTTATAAAGAACTCTTTAGATTATGTATTATGTACAGAAACACGTATTCTGAAACACGGTTCTGAATTACCGACTCTGTAGAACATGCTCTGGTACGGCAGCGGACTCTATCGAAATGAAACGGTCAGCTAGTGAAATAAAATTCGTTGATGAACCTCGAAGGAAACGTTTCCATACTGGCACCGTCTAACTTATCGGATTTATGGCGTGTTTAGACTTGTTTTCATCAGCAAACTATTTGCAATCGATTAATAATGGCAGAATTATGAATTGTAACAAACATTTTATTGTTATTAATAAGTGATGGTGAAACGCTTACATTGTTGTCTCCAGGCGGCACACGACGCACAGTGGTCTGAGAACGCGATTTTACTGGCCAAAAATCAATTTTCGAAGTTCAAGATTTTGAAAAACTTTTTTGCTATACAGTAACAAAACACTTCAAACCTTAAAAATCCAAAATATTATTCATTTCAGATAATTGTGGAATCGAGGGTAACGTTTTGAATACAAAATTCTGAAATTCAAAGTGAAACTAATTATTCTAAGAACTCATTATAGAACATGATATAACAGGTTTGAATGAATCTTTTATATACATGAATAGGCGTACTTTCAGTATTTAATTAGTTTCTAAGCATTATTTAATCCATGTGCAAATGCTGCAATATTATTAACAATTTAAACTTCGAGAAGGGTTTTAAAAAAAGTATTAAGAGTTATAAGCATTAGACTTGTTTTATATGAAAGTTTAAACAATTGCGAAGAAGAGCATATAAATTTTAGCTGCCACCTCCTGCCACCTTGTACGATAATTAAGAAATAGAAACCCGCGGTATTTTGATGTTTGGCTATTATCGGGTCACGAAGACCACTTGGCGCTTGAATGGTGGCACGCACTCAGATGTTTTAACAGAGCAACCTGTTTGTTACCATAGTAATTGGTTTTCTTCTAGCATAATTCTTTTCGATCGCGTTAGTCTTCAACCGAATATTCGAGTCGAACTATCGATACAGAAGGATCTTACTGACAATGAGTTTTATGCGCTTAAAGCATTAGTTATATAAGTATTGTTACGGCGTAACAATAAAAAATAAAAACCGTTAGCTCATAAATTAACGCAAGACGCATCTGCACGGCCTTCTGCGATGCAGATGTCCAAGAAACGGTTGGGCGTTATGACCCCCGCAATTTAGTTCGAAACGCGATTGCCGTTAACGGCTATACCTGTGAGGTATACGCACTGGGAAAATCCCAGCAATAGTCCGCCCCCATAAGGAGCGTCCTCCAATGACCACCAAAAATTCGACAGACTCTTGAAAACCGGCAAAGCGAAAACATCTAGCGCTAGCCTCCTCGCCGTCCGACACATTATAACTTAGCTCTCACTCGCCGTAGTAATAGTACAAGTTCTGTCTAGTGTCTCTCACCTTCGTTTCAAAATACAGTTGTTTTTGTTATCCACATCCCCGGTTTGTCATCATTATCCACCCTTCAATCATTCACTCGCCGTTAAGTCTGCGTGTGAAGTGAGCATTCACCGAAAGGTCTTCTTTCAATTCAAACTTTAACTTTGCTCACGTATCAACATTTGGTCCTTCGAGCCGGATAGTGAACCGCGTAGTGGAGTGAAAACACATACGAAGGTGACATTAAAGACACGTCTAGCAAAAGACAATCATATTGAACAAGTATCGCGAGCTTGAAAGTGCTGTGCGTGAAACACGACGTGAGAGTAACCAGGACTTCTCACAGAAATTCATTAACGCTGCGTGTATATACGTCAAACGCAAGGTAACTGAAAGAGTCGTGCAAGACTGATTCATCGGACGTGCCAGTTAATCATCATCCCATTTGGATAACGTCCCGTTTGGACAACAAGTACCAGAACAACGCATCAAACTTCCCGGTGCCTATCATCGGACGACATCATTGCGGATCCCGTTTGGACCGTAAACATTGAGGCTTCATCCTATCATCGAACGACATCATTGCGGATCCCGTTTGGACCGTAAACATCGAGGCTTTCTCCAAATTCATCGGAAGACATCGCTACGGATCCCATTTGGATCACCATCATCGGACATTCATCCATCGTCATCACACAACGGACAACAACGGAGGAGGTCGACAAGGCTATATGTGAGTAGAGAGTCTCCACTTCCTTACTTAAATTTCCTAATACCTATATTGATTCTATCTCAATCGCGTAATATAATCAATTCAAATCACGATGTCGGCATTAAAGGTTAAATCGCTGATCAAAGTTCGCGGAGTGAACAAGGCAAACATAACGCGTCTAATAAAACATATCAATGAACATGCACAGCTCGATAGCGATGCTTTAGAAACGCGAAAAATTAAATTAGAAGAATACTATCAAGCATTTCTGAAGGTTCAATCTGAAATTGAAGATCTTGCTGAAGAAGCTCAGCTTGAGGCAGATCAAGATTTAGAGCGAGAACAGTTTGACGACCTATATTATGAATGCGCTGACTTACTAAGCCAAAGGATTCGGGAAGTGAAGTCTAATGATAGTATGCCACAGGCCAATGTCAATCAGACTACAAGTAATTCAAAGGTCGTCGTTCAACAAAATACGCTATTACCCAAAATTGAAATTCGTCCGTTTGACGGTAACCCAATTGAGTGGCACAGCTTCCACGATACATTTCAGTCGCTGGTACATAATGATACACAAATTCCCGCGGTACAGAAATTCTATTTATTAAAAAATTCTCTTCGCGGAAGCGTGGCCACAATCATCGATTCATTAAATGCGTCCGAGGAGAATTATTTGGTAGCATGGGAGATGCTAAAACAGCGATGCGATAAACCGCGACAAATAATACAGACACATATAAAATTATTGTTAGAATTACCCGAAATCAATAAAGACTCACCGCTTGGATTGCGTACATTAAAGGAATCCGCGTTGAGGCACGTTAATGCTTTGAAAGCCCTTAGAGTACCGGTAGATACCTGGGATGCAATTCTGACCTACCTGGTCATTCAGAAACTTGACAAAGCAACGCGCAGGGCTTGGGAACGTACCCTCGAAAATGCTCAAATGCCGACATTTAGTGAGCTCATTTCATTCTTAAACAAACAAGTGCGGGGAGAGGAAGTTGACGAATGTAGTATCATAAAGCAACGATATAATAATCCTGTTATTGCTGATAGAAACATACACAGAATAGGGAAATCATGGGGACCTCGCGGACAAACATATCTAAGCGCTCAGAAACGACAGGAGTGCGCATTTTGTCAATCCGATCATGTTATTTACACATGCCCAAAATTTATGCAATTGAGTCCCCGCGAAAGAAGCAATGCAGCTAAAGATAGGCGATTACGCATCAATTGCTTGCGCAATAATCATAACACCAGTAAGTGCCTTGCGTCCGGCTGCAAGAAATGCAATCGAAAGCACAGTACTTTGCTGCACTTTGAAGACAGCACTAGATCATATAGTAGTGTAGACCAACCCTCGTCTGGCAATAAGCCGATTCCAGCTCACACTGTCGAGTCGATAAAAAAGACATATACCATCACACATGATTCCGAAGTATTATTAGGGACGGCACGAATCCAGATATTAGATCGATTTAATCAACCGCGCGAGTGTCGTGTATTGTTAGACGGATGTTCGCAATGCAATTTCATCTCAGAGAGATTAGCGGATCATCTCCAACTAAAGAAACATAACATCGACTTGCCATTTGCCGGTCTTGGGCAATTAACCACGCGAGCAAAATATAAGGTTACGACGACAATCAGGTCGCGTATAACTGACTTTGAGTCCCAGGTAGAATTTGTGGCGCTTCCCACTATTACGGGCGTATTACCCTCGCGGCAGGTAAACAGACGGATGTTTGCAATTCCGCGCAATATAAAATTAGCTGATCCGGAATTCGATAAACCGGCAGACATCGATGCGTTGATCGGAACAACGATATTTTATAAATTACTTAGTACCGGGCAAATCAAATTGGCAAATAATTCGGACGCTGTCCTACAAAAAACGTTGCTTGGCTGGATTGTGGCTGGTGAAGTGGGAAGCCCCGAAAAGATCACGACACTCAAATCATGCCAGTTGGTTCGATTGGAACAGCAAATAACGCGATTTTGGGAGGTTGAAGAGGTACCGACAAAGAAACACCTCTCAAGCGAGGAACAAGCATGTGAAGCACTCTACTGTAATTCTACGCTTCGTGGCGGCGATGGAAGATACATTGTGCGATTGCCATTCAATGAGCAAAAGGAAAATTTAGGAAATTCCTACGACATGGCCCTACGGAGATTTTATTCATTGGAGCGAAAATTAGCAAAAAATAGAGAGCTTAAAAGGGAGTATTCAGAGTTCTTACGGGAGTATAATGATCTTGGACACATGACAGAAATTACTAGTTACGATAACAAGTCTAAGGGTTACTACATCCCGCATCACGCGGTTATAAAAGAGGCCAATTTATCTACAAAGGTCCGAGTCGTGTTCGACGCATCTGCCAAAAGTACGACAAGGACCTCCTTAAATGACGCGTTAATGGTGGGTCCTACAATTCAAAGAGAATTGCTATTCACTATTATGAAATTCCGGTTACATAATGTTGTACTTGCGGCTGACCTACAGAAAATGTATCGACAAGTCAACGTCAATACTGCAGATGCAGCATTCCAAAAGATCCTATGGCGAAATAGTGAGCATGATGCTCTTCAGATTTTTAAATTGACTACGGTCACTCAAGGTACCGCATCAGCACCATTTCTAGCAACTAGAACGTTGCAACAATTGGCAGACGACGAGAGTAAAGACTTCCCGTTAGCGGCTGCCATTTTAAAGAACGACATGTATGTAGATGATTTGCTTACCGGCACATCCTCTGTGGATACGGCAGTAGAATTAAAAACCCAATTAATTAACCTCCTCAAGCGCGGAGGATTTCAATTGCATAAATGGGCCTCAAATAAACAGGAATTGACAGCAGAACAAAACGATGAACTTAGCGTACCCAGCATTTGTTTGAATGAGCAGACAAGAAAGTTATTAGGCATTTATTGGAATTCAGTACAGGATACTATCACATATGTCATTAGACCATTACAAAATCACGAACGATGCACAAAGCGTTCTATCCTGTCTCAAGTTGCACAGCTATTTGATCCGTTAGGGTTACTAGGGCCAGTGATTATTAAAGCAAAATTGATAATGCAGGAATTGTGGAAGGCTAATTTAAACTGGGACGAGACGATACCACAATCGTTACAGAATAAGTGGACCAGTCTGAAGGAAGAGTTACCAAGCCTTAGCGCATTCAATGTAAAACGACAAATCACGTTGCCTGATGCCATTGATTACCAGCTGCATGGGTTCTGCGATGCAAGCGAGCAAGCATATGGGGCATGCATTTATCTTCGATCAATCAACAAAGGTAGCAATTGTTCAGTAAAACTAATATGTGCGAAGTCTCGAGTCGCTCCAGTCAAAACAATAAGCGTGCCTCGTTTAGAATTGTGCGCCGCACAGTTATTAGCAAAATTAGTTACAATAATTCCAGAGGCTTTGCAGATGAAATTTAATAAAATCTACCTGTGGTCAGACTCCACTATTACACTGCACTGGATAAAGTCTTCCCCCCATACGTTAAAAACATTTGTTGCAAATCGAGTAGCAGAGATTCAGGCAAAGAGCAACATTAACGACTGGTACCACGTAGCGACGGATGATAATCCCGCTGACTACATATCTCGTGGTCAAGATCCTGCTGAATTCGTGTCTAACTCGCACTGGCTGCATGGACCTACCTGGCTGTCGCAAGACGAAAGCAAATGGAAAATAAAAGAATTATTGAGCATTACGGTTCCTGACCAACGGGTCACAAAGACTCTTGAAAACCGGCAAAGCGAAAACATCTAGCGCTAGCCTCCTCGCCGTCCGACACATTATAACTTAGCTCTCACTCGCCGTAGTAATAGTACAAGTTCTGTCTAGTGTCTCTCACCTTCGTTTCAAAATACAGTTGTTTTTGTTATCCACATCCCCGGTTTGTCATCATTATCCACCCTTCAATCATTCACTCGCCGTTAAGTCTGCGTGTGAAGTGAGCATTCACCGAAAGGTCTTCTTTCAATTCAAACTTTAACTTTGCTCACGTATCAACAAGTATAGTAACACATATTTAAGATTACATAATTATAATTATAAAATAAATCATATAATTATATTATACATATTAGTTATATTAGTTAAACTGAATAACTAAAATATATTGAAAAAAATGTTAAAAAATGTCGATATGTGTATCTCTTTAATTTTGACCGCAAAAAGCGAATTTCCAGACTATATGTGCGCAGTATTGAATCCGCCATTTTGAATTTTGAATTTTTGGTATCAGATTCGTTATCAGTGACCTCAAAAACACGTGATTACCAACTTTTAGAAAGTTCCAATGACATTTTGATTTTTGGCCAGTAAAATCGCGTTCTCAGCCCACTGTGCGACGCGATGCTCCATGTGGTCGTGATTCAGTATCAGAGGCAACATTGTAACCAGTAGCGTATTGGCGTTTACCAACTAAATCTAATATTATTTCTTATTATCGTTATCATAATGATATCATTACCTACCGATTGAAAATGTTTTCCTGGACAAAATAAGCCCAAACACGGTACAAATCGGATAATAATATCATCGAGTTGTGCTGCCTTTTTGTTGTGCCATCGGCCACGCGACCGTGTTTGCATGCTGTCCTTTTCTATCTATGTTCGCTGCAGTCGAAGCGGCCACAAATATACACATATACAGGGTGAGTCACCAAACGTTAGCACCTCAAATATCTTTGTTGTTTCTAAAGATACGTAAAATATGGTAAGGACAAAATTGAATGGTAGAATGGGGCTGACACGATGCAAAAAAAATTTTGTTTTTATGTCATTTTTTTGGAGATATCAAGGTCACCTTGACTGTTTTAAATGGAACCACCCTTTTTTAAACACCTACAATGATAGTCCCTTTCATTAGGAATTCAGTGACTATAATTAGTCCAAGGTCATTCAAGGTCAAGCATTCAAAAACGTATAAAACTAAAATATGGAAGCAGAATACCTGTATTTTATAGATGTTCGAAATGATGGCCGTCTGCGTTGATACATTGTTGTAAACGAGCAGTGAAGGAATGTTGAACTCTGATAAGTGTATCCGACGTGATATTCGTACATGCTGTGATGATACGCTGACGCATATCTTCAACTGTTGTTGGAGCATCCGTGTACACGGTCTCTTTTAGCAGACCCCATAAAAAGAAATCCAGTGGATTTAAATCAGGCGAACGTGCTGGCCATGAAACTGTTCCGCCTCGTCCAATCCATCGGTTTGGATATCGAGAGTCCAACGTTTCTCTTGCCACTCGTGCATAATGAGCAGGACAACCGTCATGTTGGTACCACATATCGTAGCGATTTTGTTCAAAATCGTTCAAAATACCACACCACACGTTTACGCTCCATTGTCTTTGATGATCAATTTCTCGCAGCCAGTGCGGATTATCCACAGACCAATAATGGGCGTTCCGTAGATTAATTGAGCCATGATTAGTAAATGTTGCTTCATCCGTAAACAAGACATTAGAAAAAAATGAATGATTTTGAAGCAATCCCCACTGACAAAAGTTAATTCTATTTTGAAAATCATTCCCGTGCAATTCTTGATGGAGCGATATGTGGAACGGATGAAATTTATGTCGGGCCAGAATTCGTATTACGCTACTTTGACTTATGCCTGCTTCCCGGGCAATTTTTCTCGTACTCACGTGAGGATTGACAGCTATAGCTACTAAAATATTAATTTCATTGTCTTCATTAGTCGTGGGATTCTTCCGTTTGTACTGTCTTGCATGTACACTTCCAGTACTTCGAAACAACCTGTACGTATTAGTGAAAGTATGTCTAGAAGGAGTGTTTCGCTCGGGGTACCTTTCTTCATAAAGTAGTCGGGCCTGCACTGCATTTTTTCTACATTCACAGTAAATCGTGATCATATCACACTTTTCAGTCATCGAATATAACATAGCGGAATCGCGTTTGGAAACATACTGATAGTAAATAAGAATGCTGAATAACATTGAAGGACCTTAGTATGTTTACTACTTCCTACAAGTCTCAACCGTGATAAACGTATTCTGCTTCCATATTTTAGTTTTATACGTTTTTTCTGTCCTTGACCTTGAATGACCTTGGACTAATTATAGTCACTGAATTCCTAATGAAAGGGACTATCATTGTAGGTGTTTAAAAAAGGGTGGTTCCATTTAAAAAAGTCAAGGTTACCTTGATATCTTCAAAAAATGACATAAAAACAAAATTTTTTTTGCATCGCGTCAGCCCCATCGTACCATTCAACTTTGTCCCTACCATATTTTACGTATCTTTAGAAACAACAAAGATATTTGAGGTGCTAACGGGGTGAGGTGACTCACCCTGTATATGTGCAATCACAGCGACGATATACGTACGTTTATGTGTGCAACGACAGACGTCGATCCCTGCCGAATGATTCCGAGAGTAGAAGAACGAAACATGTGTTACTTTTTTTTGGCTGAAGGTGTGCGTTGTTTGCAACAAATGCAATCTTTTCATAGAAGGGAACTTTTTAAAAATTTGCAAAAAAATAAGGATATAGCCCCTTTACAGAGCTGTTTTTAGAAAGATTAAAATTATCTGAAGCGAATACTGCATCGCGATATACAGCCTGGGACGGCCGCACACTGTGCTGGGTCGAGAAATGTCGTGACATTTTACAATAAATGTTGAACCGTAACAGATATCAGGATGAAATTTGCAGTAAAATTCATTAAAAAAGTATGCCTATCCACTGATATTTGTCTTCATAAATATATATTTTCAGTAATAATTTTTTAATTCATTGTTTCAATTTTATTGTCTTAAAATAATATTGCAAATGGTTAACTTGTTATTTATTTAGTACTGTTCCAGATAATTTAAATCATCGATGTCTTCGATTCTAAATTTCTGCATTTTTCACAGAGTCGGTAATTCAGAACCGTAGACAGAAAAATGCATTCATTACATGCAATGCCTATGTACGTGTATCTATACATAATGTAAAGAGTTCTTTATAAAATTGTCTTAATAACTTAATATCCAGCAGAGTACCGATTTATTATAAAGACTTTTACTCATTGCAAAAGGTGACGTAAATTGTTTAAGTAATAAAAATGTGTTTGTTTAAACAATCGTTTAAGTAATACAAATGTACTGGTTTAAACATTTGTTTCAATAATAAAAATTTATTTGTTTAAACAATCGTTTAAGTAATAAGAATGTATCGGTTTAAAGATCTGTTTAAATAATAAAAATTCATTTATTAAACTGTCATTTAAATAATAAACATTTACCTATGTAAACATCTGTTTAAATAATACGAATCTATTTGCTTAAACAATCGTTTAAATAATAAACATGTATGTGTTTAAACATTCGTTTAAATAATAAAAATTCATTTGTTTAAACAATCGTTTAATTAATAAAAAGTGTTCGAATATTAATGGGAGTCACTATACCATAGTACATACTTGCATATTACGACGTAAGTGTTACGACTTGGCAACGTCGCATTAAGAGGTCGGTTATCCGAGCTTCGAATACAATTACGAATAAAAGATACATGTGATTTTCATCTATTCCTCATGCTCGTCACGAATAAAAAATTGAATAAATCATATTCCCTGCATCGAGCTTCGAATAAATCTCAAAGTTACGCGGAAAATCATACGTCGAAAATCAAAGATACATTTGAGTTGCGAGTATCTGTCGAAATTCACCGTCGAATAAATGGTGGCGCTGCCTTGGACTCTCGAATAAAAGTCAAAGATACTTTTGAAACTCATCAGCTGTATCTTCGAATAAATTCTCTCAAATAAATTCTCACCGCTACAGGTGTCGAATACGCATAGCCGTTACTTCGAGATTCGGATAACCCACGGATGACAAATGAAAATCGTGAAAAGTATCTGACGGATAAACTGTGGTGAATATGTATCCGAGAAAAATGAGTTCGAATAAAAGATAACTGTCGGTTATTTGTATTCGAAAATTTTAAATAATTTTTTGCCCAACTCTGTCTCAGTTTATGCTTGATTGGAAAATTATATTTGAGTAAAATAAAATTAGTACTGAAAACAATTTATATTCGCGAATAAGGTTCAGCACAATAGGAACATCATTTACTCGCAATTTGTGTGAAACAAGAGATTTTCAAATATTGGATGACAGTACATGATAAATTGAGTTTCAAAATCATTATTTTCACCTTAGTGAATTTTTAATAACGCAATATTTCAGTGTATCAAGCAGCCATTTACTGTTTTATGTTGAATTTAATATTTATTTTTCAGAAAAAATAAAGCTCAAGCTATTTCAATATAATTCGCCTCAATTTTCCAATACACTCCGCCATTTCGAAAATGAGAAAGGTATAAAGAAAAGGTCCAAAAGGATTTTATTGAAAGTCCGGTGTGGTTATTGGCAATTCTTTCACGGAACATCATTCATTCTCGCTCGGAATATCTTAGAAAATCTTCGGAAATCTTATTCCTCTTAGAAGACGAGGAAGACTACTCATAGACTACTGGTACAACCTATCCTACAGGTTCCAAAAGAAAAAAAATTTGTTTGCCTTTTATAATTTATATTGAAATTATACTTACGAACTGTTAACTTTATGGAACATTGTTTTATATCATAGTATATTACCAAAACTAGTACGGTTGATCGCCCCGAATTGGTCAGCTTCGTTGTTCGGGAGGGATTTGTTGTGGTCTGTGATTACCAGGTTTAACAATGACAGAATAATCACTTTATTTAAACATGAAGATAAAACAAAACTTTGTGGACTGTATATTTAGCGCGATTGACTATTACAAGAGGAGATACTCTTGTCTTGAAAACTGTACGGAACAGTGGCCTTAAGAGAAGTGCTAAGACTTCGGTGTGTTCTTCTGACTAAAGACTGTACGAAACAGTGGCCGTAAGGGAAGTCCTAGGACTTCGGTCTATTTTTCCAATATGCCACGCGCTTGCCAAACACTGATATTTAAAGAGAGTTGTCAATGGGCGGTGACTTGACTGGCCAACGCCCACGATGGTAGAGAAAGTGGTGGAAAAGAATAGGAAACATTTGGCAAGCCGTGTTGACGGAAAAACCCGGACTTAGGCGGCGCAACGCAGGTAAGGCCCGTCCGGTGACAAGTGACAATGACCCAAGTATTTTATGAAGACGGGTGAAAACGGCCATTTCGGAAGTGAAGACCAGGGAAGTGCACGTGCAAGGGTAATAAACTACTTTCCGAGTCCTAATCCCCGAAGCGTGATTTTTACGTTCCCGGTTGTAAATGACTTTATAAAGATTCCGTTCGACTTTATAAAAATTTAGTAGTTTATAAAATAGAATAAAATGTTTTTCTAAAAATATAAAAACGGCAAATTTTGTTGTTTCAACATTATTTTAGTGGACAATTCTATATAGCTTATAAAGCAGTTAAATTTTCGTTCTAATTACTTTTCATATCTAACTATGATCTAAAAGGTAAATGTAACATTAGAAAAACATACTATACTGTAAAAAATTTCTTTACATGTTGGTTGATATGCAGGGTGTCCCAAAAATGTTGTACTTCCTTGAAAGGGGTGACACCTGAGGTCATTTGAAGTAACTTTTTCCGTTGCGAAGATGTTCGCCTCGGTATTTTTTTTTTTGTAGACGTTTATTTTAAAGTGGTCGCATTAACAGCTAGGTCATTAGCGACCACATCAGTTACAATTGAATATAACAGAGAAGGTTACAGTTATTTTTTACATTGTGTTAAGGAGTTATTAACGGAGTTTTTTCGCGCATTCCGTGGGTTGCTTCCATCGCGTGTAGACACACGTCGTAGACATGTTAATGTTAATATAATGTTTATGCACTAGTCATAGATATAGTTACTTTCTCATTGTTTAATATGGTTATACAAGTAACAGTGCTCTTGTTTTGAAAGCCTAATAATGGTTACGGACCCAGGAACGTGTAAAAATAAAACACAACCTATAAAGTCAACGTATTCAGTGCAAGATGGAAATAGAATTGCGAAGTGAATTAATAGTAGAGAAATGGATAGTAGAAGTGATTTACAGATAACAAAATTATCAGATAGAAATTAACGCACGTGGAGAATAGAAATGAAATGGTTATTAATGGCCAAAGGTTTATAGAACCTCGTGTCGAAGTATACAGATCTAAATGCGAATGCTACAGAATTGGAAAGAAAGACATTCGCGATAAACGACAATAAAGCTATTGTAGCCATTGGATTAAGCATAGAACCTGCACAGTATATCCACATTAAAGACAATACAACTGCACATAGTGGCGGATTTGAGGGGGGAGGGGATACAGGGGTATAGCCCAGGGCGGCAAATTCTTGGAAAAATACCAAAGGCACAAGTGACAACAATAAACACAAATAAATAAAAATGTTAACCAATTTAAAAATAAAAATAACATGTTTGAATGACGTCACAAGAAATGACTTGAAGCCTTACGGGAGGGAAATGTAGAATGCAAGTACCTAACTCCCCCCACATCTGAAAAATAGGGTGAACAAAATTAGAGTATTACTAATGATTTTGTGCTTTGTACTATTGATAAACCTATGGGGAGAAACCGTAAAAGGGAACAAGCAAGGAGGGAGTTAGCTCTTTAAAGAGAGCTGAGGTGTAGAGTAGCCCCTAGGCGACAAAAGTATAAATCCGCCACTGACTGCACGAGACGCTTGGAAATCACTCGAACAAGTACACCAACCGAAGTCTAGGGTAAGAATCCTTCAACTTAAAAGAGAATTCCATGATTTACAGATGAAAACTGATGTCGTCGTATAGATCACGAGCAAAGATTGTGGCGAATAACCTAGTGGAGGCAGGAGCAGAGATTAAAGACGAAGATTTAGCATATGTACTACTAGCAGGCCTTCCAGATAGTTACGAGAACCCAAATACGGCATTAGTGCCCTTGCCTGACGAGAAATTCACGTCTACAGAAGTTAAAAGAGTTTTATTAGCAGAGTATGATAAAAGCGCATCAAAACACGAAGATGAACAAAGTGCACATAAAGAGGCGTTCCAAATCTCGAAGAGAACAGATACGAGGGAAACCAGGAGGC
The DNA here is from genome assembly GCF_050948215.1 of Halictus rubicundus. Classification (NCBI taxonomy): domain Eukaryota; kingdom Metazoa; phylum Arthropoda; class Insecta; order Hymenoptera; family Halictidae; genus Halictus; species Halictus rubicundus. The sequence goes on along the minus strand of NC_135150.1, from coordinate 4,729,463 downwards.
ATTGCAAAACGCTGTCGAGCCAGAGTAGAGGAGTACGGGAAGAAATTTGAACCAGAATCAAGAATGTTTAGGATATCGTGGTAGAATAAATAACTAAGATTAATACAAAAATGGCAACTGAGAAAATGTTACAATGAGCGTCAAAAGAGACCAATAAGTCGCAAGCGCAGCACGATGTGTTTGCTCAGAACGTTCGATTTCTGCTTTCTGTGGACGCGTTGACGAAGTCCCAAAAACCGTTCAAATGAAGGGATAGGCTCTCCACCCCCACAAAGGCATGGAGAAAGTTTCCTCTCTCAAAACAACGCATTTGGAAACGTTTAGTGTCGCTAAATCACGTTTACATGGAAGATGTGGATTCTAGGCAGTGGAAGCACACATCATGTTTGCAAAAAGAAAGAATGATTTTCCAGCTTCCAGGAAATTAATACACAAGTGATAAATACAGTGGCTGATCAAAATAAACCAGGTATAGCATTATACGCAAGAGCTGTTGGTAGTGTGACACTCAAGAGTTAGTGTTCAGAGAAGGAAGAATTAAAATACGACAGATACTTAAACATACATTGACATTAAAGATATATATACATGACATACATGACAGATACATTAAAATAGGACAGATACTCACCTCCCCCAAGGATCCGCAGCCACGGTTATCCACGCCAGGGGTATACAAAATGCCTTGCACATGCGGCAAAGTTTACATCGGCGAAACTGGGAGGAGTGTGAGCACTCGAGTCAAGGAACACGAGTGGTGCGCCAGGCTGGGCTACATTCAATCAGCCGTATCCGAACACCAGTTATCCACAGGACATACCATCCTTTTTAATGAAACCACAGTTCTAGCCAGAACAAAAGGATATTTTCCCAGAAAACACCGGGAAACATTGGAAATTACGAAATACCCCAATAACATCAACAGAGATACAGGTTACAACCTCAGTCTAATATGGCACACGCTCTTCCCAGTTTTTTAATTGTTCGGCCGCCCAATTAAAAGTCTACTCTGATGGGTGCTTACTGAATCGGAACAATGAGCAAACCCCACTATATAGTAAGTGGAGCACAAATCCGACACACATTAGTATCAGTATGTCTTCCGACCCCCCGATGAAGCTAGCTGCAATGCTTGCGAAACGTTGGGAAATTTCTTCCTTTAGGACACGGCTTACACCCGAAAGCCTCAACAGACAAAACTGAAGAGGGAAAAGGTTTACCTTCGGAAACTGAAAGCAGCGATTGGAAAGACAGCTAGATTGAAGTGAACACGGTAGAAATCGTTGAACCTAGAAGTCTAAACGAAGCGCTGGAATCTCCACAGGCCAATGAGTGGAAAGAAGCAAGAGGGGATGAGAAGAAGAACAATCTCGATAGAAGAAAAATCAGGGAAGTAAAAAAACAGCCCAAGGGAAGGAAATGCATAGAATGCAGGTGGGTGTTAAATATTAAGACTAACCCAGAAGGAGAAGTTACTCGGTACAGGGCGAGATTTGTCGCGAAAGGTTTTTCGCAAGAGAAGGGAGTAAATTATTCCGAAACATTTATGCCCGTAGCTAAATTCTTATTAAGCAGATTGCTTCTAGCCTTGACAATTGTTTTTAAGTGGCACACAAAACACATAGACATAAAGTGGGCGTATTTATACTTGAGAACTGGAGGAGGAAATCTTCATGAAGCCACCTCCGTTACATAAAGCTAAAGAAGGAATGTTAATCAAGCTGCTACGTCCTAATTATAGACTAAAACAGTCGGGACGAATCTGGAACAAAGCACTGAATGAACTTTTAGTGGGACAAGGATTCAAAAGACTGCAGTCGTAAAGCTGTTTCTGAATCTAGCGGATGGTATGTCTAAAGCTTTGAAGAAGATTGCTCACGATCGCTATCTAAGAAATTTAGACATGGGCCTTACAAAGTGGGGGAACCGAAGATTTGTTCAGCCCATCCACAAAAGCGGCACCAATAGATCAACGGAACATATTCAGTTGATACAAGCCGATTTTGATGAAACTTATGTGAGATATAGTTCTTCGAGAAATATTTGACACGTGTTTTTTTTTATCTGCAATCATGCACTTTGAAGGGGTGAAAACGGCCCTCAAAGTTGGGGGTCAAAACCACATTTTTTGAGATATCTCGGAAACCAAAGGTCGAAAAAATTAAAATTCTTTTAAATTGTGTGTTTTCTAATGGGAAATGTAGTCGCGCAAGAAAATTTTGACAAAAATTTTTTGTGTAAACAATATATTAAAAATTTGATATTTTTGCAGTTTCTCATATTTATTGTTAGTTCATTTGAATGTAAACTCAGTTGTGTGATCTTTCATCCAAAATAGGGGATACGTATTTTAGGATGTTTTTTCTTTTTGCCATTTAGCAATAATTATGCATAATAAAAAATAGTCTTGCACCTGGCGTGCAGAGGAAGGAATTCTGGCTTGTTTTTTAGAAGTATAAGCATTTAGTATAAACGTGTATAGTATTTTGAACAATACCACTGGGTTACATGTCGTTTATTGTTTTATTAGTAGCTAAAGAAGGTGCCAATTGCCAAAGGCCAATTTGCTTGTGAATTTCAGCGATCATTGGGCCTTCGGTCAGAATAAATCTGGAACCTTTTTAAACTGTGAATCCGTAAGATAATTGAAACTGGAGTTTTCCTCGTTGTAGTTTTTCCTCGTTGGAGTTTTCTTGTTACAGATCTTCTTCGTCTTTGGGAACATTAAGAGAAGTCCGTTAGGTCGCCGAATATTAATTCTTGTTGCGTTTCCAAATCCATGTACCTTGCTTTTCTATACCTATCAATCAGGTCTCTAATATTGTGTATCAGTTCAATTTCCTTCCTATTCGTGGGTGGTTCCTTGTTGTTGTTGCTGTGACTATATGTTTCCATCAAAATGTTTATGACATTTATCGTAACGGTGTTTTTATTTTAAAACTCTAATAATTTTTAAGTTTTTTATGCGTGTCTGTAATAAACATTTAGAAGGTACCTTTTGTAGACAAGGTCTACACAAAGTTTCATCGAAATCGATCAGATTTATTGAAAATAGCAAAACTTGCAAGAAATTGCGATTTAAATCAATCGTAAATCCTAAAATCAAAGATTTTTACATCCTACAATGCCTATAGCTTTTTTACGCGTCAACCAATTTAGTTTTAAATTTTCGTTATAGGCAGAGATAAAAAATTTTAAAATCCTGGCCTTTAGATTTCTCTTCGCAATTGGTGACCAATAGCAATTTTTAAAAAGATTATTTACACATTGGCTAGTAAACACATTTTACACGTTAGCCAGTTGACACATTGGCTAGTTTAGTCCACATTTTAAAAAGTTATTCGTTTTTAAATGGTGTACAGTGTACGAATACTTTTTACGCTGACTGTATACGGGACGTGAAAGAATGAATACATCGATAGAGATTTAATAACGTTTGTTAAATTGTTTTTACCTTTACAAAGCTTCAAACAGAAAGAATTAAATTCTTTTTCAATCTCAATTTCCTACATTGGGATTAAAAGAGTAAATATTTGTATGGATATATGCAGCTCAGTAATTAGTCTAAAAGTTTTTTATTTGCAATGCACATAACAAAATTTTTGGTCAATTTGATTCGATTTTCCTGACTGCTACCGAGTACTAGACTACGGATCTTTCTGCAAAATAAAAATTGTTTGCACCGATTACTTACAAGACATAGGTACCAAATAGGAATTTATTTCTCTATTTAATAGTTTTGTTAAGTTGCAAGCGATGTATCGTTTCTATTAAATTCTTTTAATCTTTCTAATGTTTGAAATTACGGCCACCCGTTGTTGTCGTAAACGCATAAAATCCGAGTACAAATCCGTATTTTAGGAGGATACTATAACAAAAGCATGTGCAAGTTCAGGGCAGTCAGCAGGCAAGTACTCAAGTTACGTATTGTACAATCTACGTACTCGTTTTAAAAACAAAACGCCCATGGGAACCACCTTCCACCTTAGTAGCAATATATCTTCCGAATACCTCTGGAAAAAGAGAGAAAACGAATGTGGAAAGGAGAAAGGGTAATATATCAGGGGCTAAGACCAAAAACAATTTCACCTGTGAAACGAGTGCAGACGAAAACGAGCGTTCCGGAAATATATGTATATCGTCGAGTGAACAATTTTAAATCTTTCCTTCAACCGGCGAAACCCATTAAGAAAACCAAGGTAATAAGTTCGTCTTTTTACGTTGCAATTATTCTTCCCTCTTAAATTGAAATTCTCGCCCCACGGCGAGGATTGGGTTCGGTTAGAGTAACTATTTCGACAGCGGAGAAAGCAAGTAAACACACTTGATGATATCAGTCGAATTATTTGCGTTTTGAAGTGATATTGGTGGAAACTCTGCGCGTATCCAGCTCGGTAGCTTGTAAGTACAGACTCGAGAGCAGGCTACTACTTCGGTTAGTAAATGGTTAGAGAACTCTGATAAATTAAGTGAAAGCTGCGACTCTCCGGTGCGACGCGAATAGAATAAACTGTTTCGCAGACGGAAAGCAAATCAGGCGTTTGGGAAATCTCGCATGATATAATTTTGCATTCTTCGTGGTGGATAACGTTAAAGGCGATATCAGGCCGGCCTAATTGACTGTACGGTGTTTTTCTGTGTCGCTTCATGCATGCAACTACAAACGTAATTCGTACGTCTCTCTTGAAATCCCAGTGAAACGATATTTTCATTTTAGTCAAACAAACAAATTTTGGATGTAAAATTTCCAAATCGATGGATTGGTCACACTGGAGTTGTAAGGTGGCCACCGCGTTCACCAGACGTCACACCAATGGACTTTTTTTGTGGGGAAAATTGAAACAAACAGTTTATAATGAACAACCAACTACACCAGAGGACATGAAGAACCGAATTGTAGTTGATACATGAAATGTGTCATCGCAAAAGGACACCATTCTTAACACCTCTGGTGATAACTTAGGAGAAAGTGAGTGTTGTTTTAACAGTTAACACACACACACACACCCACACGCGCGCGCGTGAATGAAAAGAATTAAAAAAAATATTTTCTCCGCATTCACAGGTTCAGGAGTGGTGGCCAAAGATATTCGACATCAGTTGTGGGTAAAACTTTAATTTTCGAAGATCAAGGTCATTTCAAGGTCATGTTATTATACATATCTGAATGTATTTTTCGATCAGTTACACGATGCAATAAAAAAAAATGTAGTTATGTGTCAAAAACCACCGATGACCTTGATATCTCGGATAAAATGACCTTGTGAAAACATATTCTTACCAGATATTTCGTCCATTGACACCATGCACATTGCGTAACAAATATTTTTTGCATCACAATAACCTAAAGAGATATTTAGGTGGCCTTACTTAAGGGGGCCGGCAGGGTTTGAAATCCATATAGTATGCATGGGTCAAAACCTTTTCAAACTATCGCTTCAATATTGCAATGAGCAGTTTAGAAGTGGTCAATTGTGTTTCCTAAAAGTCCAATTTATGTCTGTATAGAGCCCAAATTGCGAATTTCTACCTCATCGTGGAGTAATTTGTAATATTCGGCAGAAAATTCGAATTCTGAAGCAAGTATGACGTCACAAGATGGCTGCCGCTGAGAGATTCTCTTAATTTCGCGAGATTTAGTGTTCGTATCGAAAAAAGGGCTCTATACAGACATAGCAAAGACATGTACAAACACGGTGGTATGCATTTTTAATTGATTACTTACTTATTTAAGACGTAAAATGTCTAGAAAAAAAGACATAGCATAACATAGCGTGACAGTCAAGGCCAAATGCCTGCCGGCCCCCTTAAGGTCGACCCATACAAGACGGGTTTCACCGGGACCGGGAACGGGGCACGTTTTCCCTATGCCATACAGAGTTGGCCGTGGTCGAAGGCGACTTGAGAGGCGCTCAAGATGCTCGCAACAAAGGCCAAGTGCCGCGCACCACGGGGGTTAGCTACCAGAACCCCAGCACCGTTTACTCCCCGCTTACCCCTGAGAATCCAATGGTAGAGCCGACCGGGCCCGGGCCGGGGTTTCACGAAATATTCTTGCGAAGAATACTCAGCGACCCCGGTCGCCGTGGCGTTGCCGTGGCGAAGGGAGAAAAACATTATAAATGTTGTATTATTTTAAAAACTACTTCATCGATGATGATGACCTATCAATCGAATCTCGGAATCACTCGGAAAAATAGCAGAGGGACATTAAAAAATTTAGAAGGAATGAGGATATAGCCCCAAGTGTTCCCTTTGCAGACTTGTTTGTAAAAAAATGGATAGTCTAAAATCGACGAGTTCAGATTATTTCAAGCGAACGCTGTTCCGCGGTACACCGCCTCGAACAGCCGACGTGCTCACTCTTCAAATAATTCTAAATTCGTCGATTTCGAGGTGACACCACTTTTTTTTAAACAAGTCACCATTTTCATTAGATCGTGCTCATTCTTATGTTTTCGCTATAAACTCCCAAAAACTCATTTTCAGCGGTTTGTGTAATGAACATTTTTTTCGCTATCAAAGAACCCTTCGAGATTCGATTGATAGGTCAAAAAGTGAATATCATAGTTCTTTTAATATAATAGTTACAGAGCAGTACTTCGATGATGCCTCTTTGAAATTTTGGTTTTTAATTTATGGAGCCTCCAAGGTTTCAATCAGGTAAAATCAGGTAAGGACGCGACGTTCGGCGATTCAGGTAGCCAATTGTAAGTGCACGACTGATCGACCGCTATTCTCCGACAGGTTTGGAAAAACCAATGTCCTCTGTGCTAATGATGGTATTTACCTTTCCTGTACACTCCGACTGCACAATACCCCAATAAAATACGGACCTCTTTTCTTGTTTTCTTTCTCCTTACTACGTGAAAGTTTCAATTTTAGGACAAACTCTGCCGACCCCCGCTTCAGAATGTTTAAAGAACATTATAAACGTTGTATTATTTTAAAAAATGAGGTTATAGCCCCAAGTGTCCCCTCTACAGACCTGTTTTTAAGTAAGTGGATACTTCAAAATTGACGAAACTAAATTATTTCAAGTGAACCCGGGCCCGGGAGCCATAGGCGGCCTAACAGCCTCCCGGGCTCTGCTTCTACCGTGCGCCAACCGTGCTGCTAGGCTATGTATCGCGGTGCAGCGTTCACTTCAAATAATTTTAATTTCGTCAATTTTGAAGTGTCCGATTTTTTAAAAACAGGTCCGTGAAGTGAATATCTCTAACAATTCATAATTGTATTAGATCATGTGGCAGTCGCATATGTACATGGTGTAAGGACAAGTACAGCTGCTCGGTTGCTGCTCGTAACCGCTCGTCTGCCGCCAAAAAGAAGGCAATGTCGCGGTGCAGCGTACACTTGAAACCATTTTAATTTCGCCATTTTTAAAGTGTCACCATTCTTGAGAAGCCCACCGTTGGGTATGCCTATCCCCACCACAGCTGCGCCCGTAGTCCCATTGTTTTGGCTTCGACGTCACCCGCTACATAGTATGTGTGACCGCTGTAGCCAATATCTCGACTGTAGCCGAAAGTACGCGTGAAACGAGGCCTGACCCTTGCACTCTGATCCAATCGGCCGCGCATTCGTACCTATGCTCTGTCCAACGAGACCAAGGCAGTGAAGCACCCAGAGTGCGTCCTTTGCTAATTGTCTTGTAAGGGTAACTTCAACTCTGTCGCACTCGAGCGCCTATGTTTACGTCTACTGTCTCGTCTCATTGGACAAGATATAGATACGCCATCGCATTCCTGCCAGGGAACCTTCCATCTAACCATGTCTAGGCCATCATGGACAAGAATTTAGGAGTTTTCCATATACATACATTTTTTCGCTAGCGACCGTTACTTCAGAATGTCTAAAGAATATCCAGCAATTTTATGAACCTAAAATAATGAATAGTATGATACAATAAATAGTTTTGCGGCTCCGCGAATTACAAAACGAAATTTCAAAGAGAAAGATGAAGAAACGTAAAATACAGCCATATTTATTCAAATTTTTTCACACTTGAACCAGTGGTAAAATTTGCAAAACAAAGATATTTCTAATATTTTTTAATTAAGAAATGACATTCACCAAGGAAAAAATAAATTATTTGAGAACAGCAGTCTTTTGTGATAACCCGGCTCAACCCCCGCCCCCATTTTCTCTTGGACCACAACATACTTCAATGTCATCAAAATTCGAGACGTAGTCCCCAAAAAATGATCGAATTCACATGGAATGATCCCCTTCCTAATGTGGATATTTCCTTAAAAAAAAGTAACAACTATTCTCGTTTTTACAATATATGTATGTATAATTTACATACAATACAAGGATGTATGATGTTTCACCAAGAGGCAGGAAGGTTTCCTATTTCCATGGTATTGTAAAGGGGAGATACCGATAGTTTACCTAAGGAACCGTGAAGGCCCTAAAAACATTTTTTTTGTGCCATGAGCAGCAGGGAACTGTCAACGCGCTCCCGAAAGGCCTTCTGGAAATGGTCAAACGCTCGAGATAATGACCCAACCGGGGCGAGCAGAAATATAGTTTGGAACACTGAAGCCCCGTCGACTCAAACCCTACACCCTGGTTTCGAATCCAGCGGCCAAACGTCCCCGGTCCCGTCCCGGTCTTGTATGGGTCGACCTTTAAACGGACCATCCTGTATATTTCAATGTTATCAAGTTTCGAGACATAGTCCCCCAAAAAAAAAAATGATCGGAATCATATGGAATGATTCCCTTCTTAATGTGGATATTTCCTTAAAAAATAACAACTTTTCTCGTTTTTACAATATATGTATAAACGTATAATATAAGGATGTGTAATGCTGTTTCATCAAGAGGCAGGAGCGATTTCTATCTCCATGATTTTGTAGAGGAGAGATACCGATAGTTTACCTAAGGAGCTGTGAAGCCTCTAAAAACTTTTTTTTGTGCCACGCACAGCAGGGACTGTCAACGCAATCTCGAAAGACCATCTGGTGGCGATCAGCCGTTTCCCGGTCTGGGAAAAAAGAACTATCGTCACGAATACGGACGTTTTGTCGACGGACTATTGGTTACCCTGCTTTTGGATCTAGAGCTTCCATGCTTTCTGGACCGTCTCTGGGAAGTATATATAATCGGCCTTTAAACGACCTTCTCAGGGAAAGAAAATTAAGAAGTAATTATCCGTCAGCATTGAAGATCGCAATGTCGTTGTGTGCTACTTCAATCGCTGTAGTTAGTCAATTACTTTCTTTGCTATTTTCTGAGAACGTCGAAACATTATGACTTTGGGTGTAAAATGATTCCGTGATGCTACAAAACAGAAACGATACCTAATGACGCAATATTAAAACGGACCCGTAAATAAGAGGCTTCAGGAGTTATGCAAACGAAACGTAAGTACGAAAAACGAATGCAGGTAGCACAAACAGTTCTGTCAAGCAAGAGGTGTTTCGTTTCAGGTAAGCCGAGAAAAGACTATCTTTTCTTTTGGGCCCGCAGATAGAGGTAAACAGACCAGGAATTGAATAAGTAGCGGGGGGAATAGCAACGTAGGAAATAAGGGAAGAGAAGAAAGGAAGGCGACTGTCTGAGAGACTTGTCTTCGAGAATGTTTTCAATTTCCTTGGTTCTTATATCATCCGCCGATCCCTTTACTTCTAAATAGGACAGTTTCGTCTCGAACGGTACCGTTCTCTTCTGTCTCTCTCAATTTATCGTTTCCCGATGAAGTATTTCTTTCCGACCAAATATTTCCGTGGTTGACTCGTCGTTTCATTTTTTTTTTTTTTTTTTTGTACAATCGATGGCTCCACAAATTGGTAGAAAAAAAGGATACACCATTAAAACTTACTTACTCCGAGCAACAGTGTCTGAAGGATTTAATTTTACTCCACTGTGTCAACAACACGACCCGCGACGGTCGACGATGCAGCCCTTCGTTATACGTCGGGCGTTTAATTATACAAAATAAACAATAATGGTTAGAAACTTTTTTTCCGTATTGTTAACTTCCCTTCAGCAACGTCGAGAACAGATTTTAATTCCAGTGAATGAACTGCTGTACGAATCTACCTTAACTTCAAATTTATAATTGGACAGTTCGGAATTGTTAAAAAATTGGTACCTCATGATTTAATTAGCTTCCACGTGTATTAATTAATCTTGACCTATTTCTACAAACCAAAGAATTTTCCAAATTAAATTAATTTCACGGCAAAACATCCGGGAATTAAATTTAAATAATAATACTAATTGTAAATAATTATGGAAAGGTTAAACGTTCCCAAGAGTTAAATATGGATGTTTTGTAGGTTAGGTAAACCACGTGGCTTCTTCCCTTCGCATGCAGTGGCTAGCGAAGATTTACCGCACGCGCGTAATCCGGATTACTGTTTAAATAATTACGCACCTTGGATGAATAATAACTGTTTATTGTAAATGCCATTAACTTGAGGAACAATGGCTTGGCCGCATGCTTATTACATATCTTAGCCTTCGACGAAAACCGGAAAGAAGAAAACGCAGTCCGCTGACATATACGGCAGGCATATTTGGCATATACGGCGCCGCAGCGGAAATAAAACGAAACGATCGCGTCAGACGACAAGGCGCAGCCGCAACGCACGTTCATGACGCGACTAGTGATAGGCACTATCGACTAAGTCAATAGTAGCTGTTACTATTTTCAGTCGACTGTTTTACTGAATTCTGCAGTGGTGGGGGTTACTATTTTTAGTCGACTGTTTTACTGAACCAGAGATTTCCTCTCTGACTGAATTATCGACTGATTTCTGCAGTGGAAGAGCAGGTTGGAGCTATGGATAGTGGTATCCTAAAAATGTTGCATTTCCTTGAAAGGGGTGATTTAAAGTAACATTTTCCTTTGCGAAATTGTTCTCCGCGGCTTTGTTAAGGACTTATTAACGAACAGTACAGACCAATCAGAGCGCTACTACAGCAACTCGCGCTGAGCTTGGCGTTGGCATTGGCCTGGCCGGAATCCGTAAGCTGTAGCCGACTCTGTTTGGTCCGTGTTTTTCGTTGATATAGTGAATTCCCAATATAAGTCACTACAAGCATAGCGTTTAGAGGTCCCAGGAACTCTACTCGCACCACTACGGGGTATACCCCGCGAGGGGCCGTTGCTCGAGAGCCGCTGCCGCACCGCTGAGGAGTATAACATAACACGGTCGGATATATAGGTGTGAGACCAGAAGACCACTACTAATCCAATAACAAAACTTCTATATTTTTCATTATTTTTTTATGGAATTTTCACCAACATATAGTGGCATTTTTCTAATGAAAATGATACCGTATAATTCCGATGATAATTACCTGTGTAATGAACGATTACAGTTTCGGACGCAAAGAAGAACAGCGTATGAGAAAGAAAGAGACACGGTGAGCTGAATCTCAGGGCTTTAAATAAAAAATTTAACTTTTTTATTATTAATTATTCTTTTATGAGACTTTTACCAATATATTTGTGGAGTTTTTCTAATTAAAATGAGACCAAATACGATATCATTTGGATCATATTTACACTAATTTCCTGTTAATTTAATTGTAACGGAAAGTAACTTTCAACGCTCATTACACAAGTAAATATCATCGGAATTATACGGTTTCATTTTAATCAGAAAAATGCCACGAATTTGTCCCTTAGACTTTGTCCCTTCCACGTCATCCCTTTCCACAGCAAACATTTTCCTCTCAAAAACTTCATATATGCAGCAGCCCAACGAAACAGATTCAGAGTTCTTTTTGCATACTCGAGTGCAGAAGGTTACGTCGTTGTACCTCAACACCTCACCGTGTACGTAACTTGAATAAAACTCGTCTCGATTTTATTGTAGTCAGTTGTACTCGATTTCCAAAACCCGGAATCCAACACCGTTATATCTGACCGTGTTATGTTACACTTCTCGGTGGCGACGGATCTCGAGCTTCGCAGGCCGTTTCTACGTGCAACATTGTATCAGAGAAAGACATTTTCTCAGCCTTCTTGTCCCTATCCATCTATATGTCTCAGGTTTAGGACATGTATGCTGATATTATCATTTACGTTTCCAGTGTGTACAGTGAATTCTCGACATAACTTAGTTGCGCGGTTCTGGCGGCTCATAATTAGACGAAATCTGAGGTTCTCGTCGAATGTTGCATTTGAAATACACAGTGCACTCTGGAAACCCAAAAGTCACTATCCATCTCTAAGTCATAAACCTATGACTCTACTGACGGATAGTGACAAGAAGACTGAGAAAATGTCTTTCTTCGATACAATGTTGCACGTAGAAACGGACAGCGAAGCTCGAGAGTGGGGTATATACCCCGCGGTGGTGTGGATAGGTCCAATAATTCCCAACCGCGAAGCTATCACTGACTTGAAACGGGAATTCACTGTACCGTGTACTCTGTACTTCAAATGCAACCGTTCGGCGAAAACGACAGATTTCGTCTAAATGTCCCTCGCCAGAACCGAGCAAGGGGCTTATACAGGGAATTCGCCATAATTCCTTAACAAAGCCGCGGAGAACATTGTCGTAAAGGAAAAAATTACTTTACGTTAGATTAATTAATTTTGGAATTTTTACCTTAATTTAATTTTATTACTAATTTCTACTACGAAAAATTTAAAATATGGAATAACATGAAATATTGTCAATTTTAAAAACCTAACAATACTAAATAATAACTAAATAAAAGTGAACAACCAGGCAATAATAGATATACAAAATCTTTTTATTAACGTAGTCGAACATCGACAACATAACCAGTAAAGTAATACAATCGACTGAAAACTATCGACGTACATAGTTAATAGTGTGTCGCGACTAAATAGTGTAGGAATATTTTGATGGAAACTCCTACGTCTTAGGTGTGACGTATCGGGTGGAGTGATCTCATACCGATTTCACTATAATACTTTATTTTACTTCGACAACTCGACTCTCAAACGACAATTCAATATTCAATATCTCGGTAACTCACTCGCTCGCGACTCTCGCTCTACTGACTCTCTCTCCACCGACTGACACTCTCTCTACTGACTCGCTACCGACTGACTGACACTACATACCTCGTATTCGTCCCTTTTATCCAAGTCCCACTTTCATTCTTCCTCTCTTGCACTATCATTCTCTCTCTATCAGTTTCACATCCATTCGGAAAACCGAAACAGTCACGTACGCCCTCCGCTTGGCGCCCCTAAACACTTTACTCTTGTCACCGAGACCCAAACACTCTTTTTTCACACTTCGGCCCAAACAGACTTCCTTTCACGCAGGACCCAAACACGTTGGCGCCACAATGTCGCGTCCACAGTCACTCTAAATAATCACTCTAATACAGTGTCTCATTCATAACCCTACAATAGTAAGTAATCGATAGTTGAATTTAGTCTATAGTGCCCATCACTAGACGCGACGCAGCCGATCCAACAATATGCAAAATCTGTATAATGGAAATTATGAATAGAATGTAGTATTCACAACTGCTACTACGCCGATTGAATACGTTTGAGTAATTGAAAATTTGTTAAACGCCTACGATTGCAATGCATTGTGCAAATGACATAAAGGCTTTAGACACTAGGCTTATGCACTGAAATGTTAATCATTAAGCCTAACATTTCAGCCTGCTCGTACATTTTTCCTTTTTCAAAACAATGTAATTTGCGAATCTAGACACTTGTATCATAAGCAGTACTTTCATAAACTTATTGTATACCTAAACAGAATTACATATTTGCATGTCTATACATATACATATAAATCCCCATCGAGATTTTCTAAATAAAAAAAAATAGTAATAAATATCAAATAAAACGTAAATTTTTTTGAAAACATATGTTACCATTCTGTTCCACCAACTTCTCGAATATCTACACATTTTTCAAATAAATTATTCAATATAAAAGTGTGGCATCCTGATAGGTCGATGAGAGAGTGAGTTAGCGAGAGAGAGAGAGAGAGAGAGAGAGAGAGAGAGAGAGAGAGAGAGAGAGAGAGAAGAGATAGAGAGACACGGCGCGGCAAGCGCGATACGGGAAAGGTATCAGATCGGTTGTAGCCGCTAAGAAGTGAACACGAGACTTCGCACATACGCACCTTGTACCTTATTATATTGTACTACGTTCAATAAACTTCATTTCTACTATTATACTACTAGCTGTGTCGTGTAGCTAACAATTATTCAGAAGTGGGATCCAGTACGCTTGTGCGAATCTAGTTCAAGCAAGACGCTCAGAATTGCGAAAAATTCAACGTTGTCTGTTAACTGGCGGGGTCCGTGGCACAGAAGCAGTAGCGTGGGCCGCGAGGATACTGCAAGTGCAATTCGAGGATTTTGGAGCAGTTGTAGCTGACTCTATTCTCGATGTCGATGGCGACGGCGGACGCGAACGGACGGTTAACGGAAGAGCGCCATTTTCGCGATGTCGCGAAAGTCTTGCCGGAGTTCGACCCGGTCAAGGACGATCTCAACGTGCTTCAATGGATTGATAAACTCGAGGAATATGGCGATCTTTATATGTGGGACGATGTGGCCATAAAACATTACGCTCTATCCAAGCTAGGCGGCGTAGCAAGAACTTGGAGGGACAGTCTGCCACGGCAGGAACGCACGTGGGCTCAGTGGAAGGCGCTATTGGAAGAAAATTTTCCGGTGGACGAAAATCCCGTTCCATTACGACTACAAGCGCAAAACTATCATCGCAAAACAGGTCAGAATGTCGTTGAATATTTCTATGAAAAACTTTCAAGATGTAATAGAGCCAAAATGGAAGACCGCGAGGCTATAAACTGGATAGCGGACGGCTTAAATAGGATTCGTTTTCGCGATTACCTAGGACCGTTAAATAAATATCGTAAACCGAGCGAGTTGTTACCAGACTTGAAAAGCGGGAGTCTTTACATCAAAGAGACGGTTAATAGTCGATCGGATAAATACGGTTCGAATTCCTTCGGGGCGACCACGTCAGGATCGAAAGGTCAGAACGGTAAACAAACTGGGCACGCGTCTAAGTCAAACTCGAACGCGAGCAAGCCGGTAGTGTGTTTCAAATGCGACCAACGAGGACATTACGCGCGACATTGTGCGAACGATACGATTTCATCCGAAACGAGCCGAACGGAGAGTAAACAAATTATGCTTGTGAGCGGTAACACGCACGCGAAGTATTTCAAAGACGCTCTAACTAACGGTCGAGCAGTAAGGTGTTACGTGGACTTGGGAAGCAGTGTAAATGCTATGCGTTGGGACGCGGTTGAACAATACGGCATCACGTATTACGATACGAAGCTACAACCTCTCAGCGGTTATGGTAACGGTCAAGTTCAACCATTAGGCGTATTCACGAGCACTATTTCCATAGATGACGTTGAAGTGCGAACGGAAATACACGTAGTACCGGATAATGCTCAAGAGGTGCCACTTTTGGTTGGGCACCCCTATACGGAACACTCCGATGTTCTTATCCTAAGCACGGCCGAGGAACTCAGGATAGCGTCGACGCTCGATCAGCTGATGCAGGGCCCAGCAGCACCGATCCAGAAAACTGTTCTACAGGCAAGTGAAGCGCAGATAATACCGAATAATTACCTTGGTCGTATTATTGTAGCGGGAACACTACCAGACGCAGAGCTGTGCGTCGAAGGCGGCCTTCGGGGGAAAGGGCCGACGGTACCACGATGTCTTGTTGCAACTGATGCAGGAGGTCGTGCTATCATTCCTGTTTTGAACGTCACGGGTCAGGATCTGGTCATCAAACCGGGAGAAACTGTTGCACGCGGAGAAGCTTGCGAAGGACAGGAGTACCAAAGGGAGATCAACGAGGAGCCGGTGACACTGGACGACATTGATACAGATTTGGACGGCGAGGAGGCCGAGCGACTTGTCGAGGTGCTCGATAAGCATAGAGAACTGGTGGCGAAGACCATGCGGCAGATCCGTAAGACCGACCGAGCTGCGATGACCATTAACTTAACTAGCGACAAACCTGTTTACTACCGTCCTTATCGACTGTCACATCATGAACGGCAACAATTGCGCGATATGGTCGATGATTTAAAAAGCGCAGATATAGTCGAGGATAGCAATTCGTCTTTCGCGAGTCCAGTTATTCTCGTAAGGAAAAAGACAGGCGACGTTAGGATGTGTATAGATTACCGTGGCATTAATAAAATAACCGTAAAGGATAAATATCCATTACCACTTATTGATAGTCAGTTGGATAGGCTGCAAGGCCAGGAGTATTTCACTAGTTTAGACTTATTCAGTGGTTACTATCAAGTACCAGTAGATTCAGATTCACGAAATAAAACCGCTTTTGTCACGCCCGACGGCCAATTTCAATTCAAACGTATGCCATTCGGGTTGTGCAATGCACCCGCTGTGTTTCAGCGGCTAATAAACACAGTTTTAGGGAATTTACGCTATGACGTAGCGATGGTCTACCTTGATGATGTAATTATACCGAGCACGTCGGTCGAAGAAGGGCTAGGGCGATTAGAAAAAGTATTAAACGTCTTCGAGGACGCGGGGCTAACACTGAATTTAAAGAAATGCCACTTTTTCAAGAAAAGTATCGAATATTTGGGTTTTGAAGTGTCGAAACGGGGCATAGAGCCGGGGAAAAGAAAACTAAAGAGTATAGCCGATTTCCCGGAACCAGTAGATATCAAAGGGGTACGTAGTTTCTTGGGTCTAGCGAGTTATTTCAGACGGTTCGTTAAGGGGTTCGCTATTATTGTCAAGCCCATGACAAATCTGCTAGCGAAAAATGCAAAGTTTCAGTGGGGAAAGGAGCAAACGGATGCTTTCCGCGAAATAAAACGACGTTTACTGTCCAAACCCATACTGGTCATGTATGATTCGAAGGCAGAAACAGAGGTGCATACGGACGCAAGTTCGGTAGGACTAGGCGCCGTTTTGTTACAAAAACAATCAGATAATACGTGGCATCCAGTTAGTTATTTTAGTCGAAAAACCTCTCCGGAAGAAGCGAAGTATCATTCTTACGAGCTAGAAGCTCTCGCTATTGTATGTGCGCTCGAGAAATTTCGCGTTTATTTGATTGGGACGCATTTCGTAATAAAAACCGATTGCAATAGCCTCAAATTATTGGGTAATAAACGTGATTTAAGTCCGAGGATAGGACGATGGTTCGTGCGATTATCGGAGTTCGATTATACGATAGAATATCAAAGAGGAGAAGAAAATAAAATTGCAGATGCGTTAAGTAGAAATCCAACTGAGAAGGACGAAGAAACCAGTTTGGTAAGATTGCCAGTGTTAGGCGTTAAAATAAATACCGATTGGGTAGCCGCGATGCAGCGTGGTGATCCCGAGATTTTACACGTACGTGATCTATTAGAGACAGGTGATTCGGCAACGCATTCGAAATTTACAATGTACAACGGACGCGTATATAAAATAACGAAAGGCAGATGGAGGCTTTACGTACCACAGGACCTTCGTTACGAAGTGACGTCAGAAGCGCACCGTTCGTTAGCTCACTTAGGTTCGGAAAAGACACTAGAAAAGATCAAGCAGGAATATTACTTCCCCGGGATGAAAGATTTTGTTACACAATTCGTAAACCGATGTATTAGTTGCCTGTATCAGAAAACACCTACGGGTAAGCAACCCGGTTTTCTACATCCTTTGGATAAAGGGAACGCGCCGTTTCAATGCGTACACGTTGACCATCTAGGTCCCTTTTTGAAAAGTAAAAATGGCAACAAATACGTTGTAGTAGCGGTTTGTGGTTATAGTAAGTATTCGGTTCTAGAGGCGACACCGGATACGGGAACGGACTCGACTATTTTATTTGTGAAAAGTTTCATGGCCCATTACGGCAAGCCGAAGCGCATAACGACAGATCGCGGCACGGCATTCACGTCGAACGCATTTGAAAAATTTGTTAAAGATTATCAGGTAGAACACGTAAAAATTGCGGCAAGATCGCCACGCGCGAATGGCCAGGTAGAGCGGGTGAACGCCGTAATTATTAATTGCTTAGCAGCGTCGAGTGATACAGTAGATGGAGAAGATTGGGAGAATCATTTGTTCGAAGTGCAATGGGCATTAAACAGTAGCCGCCATAAAGTCACGCGTCGTACGCCTTTTGAGATAATATTTAATTTTAAGGTAGAAGGGTGGCACGAAAGCCAACTCACTGCGGACATACGCGAACTAAATACTCAATTGGGAGCGGAGAATGAGAGCGTAGATGTAGCGGAAATGTTGCGGAAGAATGAGAAGAGAATGTGTGAGCAGTTCGATAAAAAGCGCAAAAGTGGACGACAATATAGAGAGCACGATATAGTTTTAGTACGTGCAGAGCACCCGGCGACAGGCGAAAGCCGAAAATTAATGCCGAAGTACAGAGGACCCTATGAAATCGAACAAGTATTAGGGAACGACAGATTTGTAGTCGCGGACATCGAAGGCGAGCAACAAAGTCAGCGTCGACATAAGGGAATTGTAGCCGCGGATCGTTTGAAATTTGTGTGCACCGCAACTGATTATAAAGCGCGCGCAACAACGCGAGCACGAGCGCTAAGTAGTGAGAGTGGTAAAGGAGTGCAGTATGACAGCGCGGATGGAGATTCTGTGTGGCGCATCGACGAGGACGTCGAAATTCGCAGTATGGCCGAATTGTGGCATCCTGATAGGTCGATGAGAGAGTGAGTGAGCGAGAGAGAGAGAGAGAGAGAGAGAGAGAGAAGAGAGAAGAGAGAGAGAGAGAGAGAAGAGATAGAGAGACACGGCGCGGCAAGCGCGATACGGGAAAGGTATCAGATCGGTTGTAGCCGCTAAGAAGTGAACACGAGACTTCGCACATACGCACCTTGTACCTTATTATATTGTACTACGTTCAATAAACTTCATTTCTACTATTATACTACTAGCTGTGTCGTGTAGCTAACAAAAGTTTCAGTTCAATACACCGGATCACACCAACAAACCCAGGATCGCGCGATGTAAATATAATAGACATCATTTATGCGGTACATTAAATAAAAATTGATAAATTATTGGTATATCCTATCTTTTTGTCCCGGACTATAAACTAAGAAAGTATATATAAAGTTACGTTTTTCAAATATGTTGGAAGTGATTTAAGTTAGATAACACAATTAAAATTAGAATTGTTTAACAAATTGAAAGTAAGATAAAAATGCAAGTAATGAAGCTAATCGTTGCATTAGTTTCATTACTTTAGTAATTAAAAATGTTCTACTCCCTTGAAAGAGGTGATTCTCAAGGACATTTGAAGTAACTTTAAAAATGTTCTACTCCCTTGAAAGAGGTGATGATAACTTTTTCCTTTGCGTAAGTGTTCTCCGCGGTTTTGTTAAAAAATTATTAACGAAAAACACAGACCAATCGAAGCGCGGCTACAGCGGACGTATTCCAGCTCGGCCAATGCCAGCGCCATGCTCAGTGGAAACCACTGTGGCCACGTTCCGATTGGTCCGTGTTTTTCTTCAATAACTCTTTAATAAAGCTGCGGAGAACATTTTCCCAAAAGAAAAAGTTATAACAAATGACCCCGGAAATCGCCCCTATCAAGGAAGTACAACACTTTTGGGACACCCTGTATAATTTTCATGGGAATATGATTGATAGAATGATTTATATTCAACCTATTTCAGTCACTATAAGAAGATACGAATTTTTGCAATGCACATCTGTTTTCATGGCTGCTTGTTTCATACTTGAGAAAAACACTGGGGTAGGGGCCCAATTACTGTTGGCGTACCAATTACTGTGCCCATATTAATTATACTTATTTTTAAAGAAAACGTTTTGTTAAGTTTATTCATTTTATTCACTAGTATTATAATTTGTTTAAGTTTATTATTGTTAATTTTACATATGGTTCATTTATAATTAATTTTGTTCTAAACTTGTAGTTTTTAAAAATAAATCTGTTAATTTTTAATAATAAATTTTTTTTTCTAAAAATTATTTTTTTTTTGGTAAAATTATTAACTATATTGGTAAATATAATTGTCTGTCAAAAATTTCCTCTATATATACATTAATAACCAAACTACGAGAAGTGCCGAAAACAGGCTATTTGTCCGCACTGTCCGCCGCGGCGCACAGTGGGCAATTTGGACAAAATCGGATTCTAAATCAAGGAACTTTCGATAGGAATGAGGTAGAGCGATGAAATCTTTTTTAAATGAAAGCTGCAACTTTGTAGAATATGGGAAAAATAGAGAGATTGTGGTATGAACGTTTGTTAACCTCGAGAAAATTCGTTAAACGCGCACAAATTCAAGAAAATTTTAGTTTTTCCAATACCACGCGCGGAAAAATTTTTGTTAACATGCTATACATCATTTCCCATAGATTTTTTCACGTTGATTTCAAATCAGGTCTCAAAATTTGTCTACAACCTCAGGATTTTGCAAAAAATAGATTTTTGTGACAAAAACTAATGAAATCATTTGTTCGTTGAAATGATTTAATAATACACTAGTTTGAAGGTATATCGTATTCTCATATATAAAACACAATAAAAATAGTAATAATGAAGTATTTGAACGTTTTAAGTTACTTACGAAACACCAAGCACTTCGCATTACATTGGAATTATATATCTACCTCATTTCTATCGAAAGTTCTTTGATTTTGAATCTGATTTCGTCAAAATTGCCCACTGTGCGGTGTCGCGTTGACTCCGCTGTCACGGGACAATTGTCGTAATCCGGGAAACGACAATGATTACTTCGCGATTTCGCGTATTAATACTTCGAAATTACGTATTCTGAACCGTAGTACGAGATACGGAGTCGGCAGGGTAGAATAACAGCGCGTGGCGTAAGGTATTCACAACTGGACTGCTTTATTGAGCTGGCGTAGGCTTTATATACAGTTTTGGGGGTCCGAAAGGGCACGTTATCTTCGATGATGAGTCTTGAAATCCAAAGGGCATCTTAGTAATTATTCTATGCGTCAGGAGAAGATGACGCGTATGGTGAGCCAAGGAGCAGTTTACTCTATGTGTCGGATAGTTGATAAGATTGGCTTCACACCGCGCTGGTGCTGTTTGCCGCACACTAGAACGCACCAGCACCACCCAGCACTTTCTGTTGCCAGAACTATTGTAGCGTTATTTTAAGGCTTACAATGCTCCCTTTACAATGCTCACTTGTGTCCAAAATTCAAAATGTCACCGAAATTTTCTAAAAATTGATAATCAAGAGTTCTTAAGGTCACTGATAATAAATGTGATATTATGTGGTCTGGAAACCGCGTTTCTAAACGCTCGAATATCTCGTATTTCAGATATCTCTCTGTTGTATAGGATAGTTCTGTCACGCAAAAACTCCATGAAACTCGCCTTCAGTTTGTCTCGATCGCAAACTCCTGTCTATCCAATATCTCCTCGTGCGTCTTGTATTTTCTTCGTCTTCGTCCAGCAGCAAGGCGGTGGACGCCAGCTCAATGTTGGTGAAGTCGAGCATGTTGGCATTCATCCTGACACTGCTAGCAATGGTAACTAACGCAACTGAATTCGAAGATATTGTTGATTACTTTCTTTTGTTTGGTTTCATGCAACTCTTTTGTCTCCATTGAATTGATTAAAATATGGCGTGGAAGGGGAAAATCACTGGCAGAGAGTGACACTGCACATATCATTTATGCCCTCGAGTGACACTCGCGTTAATCCGCGTATCCCAGGAAATGACCGTAGTGGACAATAACTTAGAAAAGCGCCTCGACTTGAACAAAGCATGCAGAAAGTAAAGGAAGGTAAATTTTACGTTCAGGGGAGGCAGCTCGGCTGATCTTCGGGACGACCTAAAAAGTTAGGAACGAACTTCCTAATGGCAAGATATATTGTATGTTTGTATTGTTTATCAAAAAACCACAGTAGGAACCTGCTGCGTATATTAGAGTGGTCATACGTACATACTATGTCTATAAGGTTTTTCAGATTAGTGAAACGAAGCAAGAAAACACACTCAACTTCATCAGAAAAAGCTTTCGCCGCCCTTATCCAAAACTTGGTGTACGATAGCAACTTTTAAATTTCAGATCAAAGAATGAATAAAAGAAACCGCATCATTTTCAGGATACCCCAATACTTTAAGTAAGATTAAAGAATTTCACTTCATGCCAGGTAATTATTATAAAATATTTGATTTTTTACCTCGTGGTTCAGACTGATCGAAATAAAAATATTTTAATTTTGAAATTAAATATATCTATTTGAAATACTATTTTTTTAAAGCCCAATAAAATCTAAAACATTTATACTTATAATTATTAATTAATTTATACTATACTGCGTGCTTACTTGCAACGTCATAAGCGCGCTAATGACTCTTCGGAAATCTTCGGATTGCTACTAGGTAAAGTAGGAAATGCGATTACGAAGCATGCTACGTTTATATTCTAACACTAAACTGGGGGAAGAGGTTACACCTACATAAAAATTGACAGCCTGTTTGTGGTATGTAAATGTATTTTTATTCGCAGTATAAAAAACTCATAAATTCGTGTATTCCAGCGGCTAAAATATAATAAATTTAACAATAAATTACTCGTTAAATATAAGAATATCTATACTATTTCTAGAATTAATTATACTATTTCTAGAATATACGAAATTTACGAACGAATTATATTTTTTTTTTCAATCTTCCTTTTAGTTGTTTTTTATGGCTACGACTCGTTACAATCGTCTCTCGTATACCATTTGAACGGCACATCTAGCAACCGGAAAAACATTCTCGCCGAGAATGTCCCTTCTGTCGAGGAGATACGGAGGCGTTCCGATGCTGTGTTGTTGCCGGTAGGTGTGCGCGTTTCCTAAAGGTCGTCGCACACTAGACAGCAGTTGCAAGGGGTTAAACGCCTGCAATGATAGTCCCTTTCATTAGGAATTCAATGACTATATTATTCCAAGATCATTCAAGGTCAAGGACAGGAAAAACGTATAAAGCTAAAATATGGAAGCAGAATACCTGTATTTTATACATGTTCGAAATGTTGGTCGTCTACGTCGATACATTGATGTAAACGAGCTCTGAAGGAATGTTGAACTCTGATAAGTACATCCGAGGTGATATTCGTACATGCTGTGATGATACGCTGACGCATATCTTCAACTGTTGTTGGAGCATCCATGTACACGGTCTCTTTTAGCAGACCCCATAAAAAGAAATCCAGTGGATTTAAATCAGGCGAACGTGCTGGCCATGAAACTGTTCCGCCTCGTCCAATCCACCGGTTTGGATATCGAGAATCCAACGTTTCTCTTGCTACTCGTGCATAATGAGCAGGACAACCGTCATGTTGGTACCACATATCGTAGCGATTTTGTAAAGGGACATCTTCTAACAAAATTGGCAGATCTTCTTGCAAAAATAGAGCGTATTTCTGTCCCGTTATCATTCCGTTAACGAAATATGCTCCATTGTTACTTTGTCATTCTTTGGCTCCATTGTTCTTGATGATCATTTTCTCGCAGCCAGTGCGGATTATCCACACACCAATAAATGGGCGTTCCGTAGATTAATTGAGCCATGATTAGTGAATGCTGCTTCGTCCGTAAACAAGACATTAGAAAAAAATGAATGATTTTGAAGCAATCCTCATTGACAAAAGTTAATTCTATTTTGAAAATCATTCCCGTGCAATTCTTGATGGAGCGATATGTGGAACGGATGAAATTTATGTCGGGCCAGAAATCGTATTACGCTACTTTGACTTATGCCTGCTTCCCAGGAAATTTTTCTCGTACTCACGTGAGGATTGACAGCTATAGCTGCTAAAATATTAATTTCATTGTCTTCATTAGTCGAGGGATTCTTCCGTTTGTGCTGTCTTGCATGTACACTTCCACTACTTTGAAACAACCTGTACGTATTAATGATAGCCTGCCTAGAAGGAGTGTTTCGCTCGGGGTACCTTTCTTCATAAAATAATCGGGCCTGCACTGCATTTTGTCTACATTCACAGTAAATCGTGATCATATCACACTTTTCAGTGAATAAGACATAGCGGAATCGCGTTTGGAAACATACTGATTGTTACAGATAGAAATGCGTATTTTTGTTTCTAACTGCAGAATTCATGTATGCGAAATTGACACGGAATGAGATGTGAAATATTGTAAGAGATTAGTGGAGGATGGCTACTGCTAGTCATTTGATACGAAAATTGTGTATACCACAAAGAGTATACACCCGAATCTCGTTGACTTTGACGACTACGCGATAGCGTTTGTTGCATCTCAAGCCAATAGCGTGTAAAGATAGTCACAATGTGTCTATCTTAGGCCGCAAAAAACACCTCAATTTGGAGAACTTTCTCACCTGAAGGGTTCTGGCGAGCACGGAAAAACCGAAAGGTGGATCCGGGGCCGCCAGGCTACAAAGGGTCGCGAGGTTCGGGTAAAAGGAAATATGATTGTAAATTAAAGCGATTAACCGTCTGGTGAAACTCATTGCGCATGTGGCATGCAAGGATGAGCCCAGAATTTGTATACCTGGGACGACGGTTTAAAATGAACAGTACAAAGCGACAGCTTTAGCCTTCTTCACGAATCTCAGTTTAGTTGATAAGAGTAGCGGAACAGTATGTAAAGCGCGCGAGCGAATTTACAGTTCAGTTGTCCATTCGTCATCGAACCATTACACAAATCCGAATTCGTTAAACGGGTGAAAATAAAGTTGTGTTCAGATACACTGATAGTAAATAAGAATGCTGAATAACAATAACATTGAAGAACCTTAGTATGCTTACTTTAACTACGACCATAGTATGTTTACTATTTCCTACAAGTCTCAGCCGTGATAAACGTATTCTGCTTTCATATTCTAAATCTTATACGTTTTCTCTGTCTGTGACCTCGAATGACCTTGGAATAATTATTGTCACTGAATTCCTAATGAAAGGGACTATCATTGTAGGTGTTTAAAAAAGTGTGGTTCCATTTAAAAAAGTCAAGGTGACCTTGATATCTCTAAAAAAATGACATAAAAACAACATTTTTTTATGGCATCGTGTCAGCCCCATTGTACCATTCAATTTTGTCCTTACCATATTTTACTTATCTTTAGAAACAACAAAGATATTTTAGGTGCAATCGTTAGGTGACTCACCCTGTACATTAATTTCATTAATGTAGGATCTCGGGAAAAATGAGGGCACCGCCGCCGCGGGAATCGAACCCACGACCTCACTGGTGGTAGCCGATCGACTAACGCGCGCTCACCCACGGAACCCTCCCGTTCTTCCCGATCTCCTACATACTTTTAATCTGGGGGTCCCGATCCTACATTAATATACAGGGTGTCCCACGTAACAGTTTTCACGATTTTTTAAGTACTTGCGATAACACTGTCCAACACCAAAAAAATTTTGCAATACCTGTTGGGTGATTCTTATACACTTTGTCATCCTAAAACCGAATCTGCAAGTAGAATTGCTCTATCATGCAACGTTTTCGAAAAATTTTGGTTTTTGTAAAAATGCCCGATTTTGATACGAAACGACGTGTTACGCAAAAACTAAACACGCGAGAAAGTTCAAATTTGAGTCAAGAGATAGAGGGGACTCTCCTCTACATATTCATATAGTCAATTATATTTTTATGTACTTCCTAATAGTTGTAAATGGTTGTTAAAGTTTGAAAATGTGCCGACGCGATTACTTTGTACGCTCTATTTTTGTATTTATGTGAAAAATCCTTCATCTAGCAGGAATTTACTATACAGGAATGCATTCTACAGACATTTCTGGTAAAGAAACCATTCACGAAAAGTATTTGGTTCTCTTAATGTACGAGAAGGATCAGAAAATGTTAATTGACAGCGTGTGCGCGACGCGTTCGCGCCAGACGGCCATTGCAGCCTTTTCGCGACTCGCCAGGGCCGTCGCTGTGCGTAGTCGACGTTGGTACCACTCAAGTATGTCTTTGCTTACTATTTACATACATTTTTTTTGTCTTTTTGAGTGCCAATCATTACAAAAGATTATAAAAATACGAGTTATATTCACATTTCATTGTGGAAATGCTTAATAAAGAAAATTGAATACAAAAACTTACCTATTTCTGATGTAAACAAATAAAAAATGTTTCCGCCTTGCTTGACGTTTGTTCCTGGTATCCCGATTTTCAATAATAAGTGTCCAGCAGTAATCAGCAAGCATCCGCACATAAGTCTTTTCCTTTGTAACGTTTTTCCTTTGTTGAAATATCTTGATGAAAGATTAATGCTGGAATTGTATTATACACTTCCGCGAGATTTTATCGATTTAATATAGAGCGATCTATGACTTAATTATGTACTTCGATCAATAAAATCGATAAAAATAGTCCCATTTACACAGTGTTTGGACTTTTTTTAATCGGAAGAATCTTGAATATCCATTAGTATTACAATTATAAAGATAAGACAACAATTACTGAAAATAAAATTTTCCAGTCACCGCATTGCTGCGGTCCATTTTCTTTATTAAGCATTTCCACAATGAAATGCGAATATAACTCGTATTTTTATAATCTTTTGTAATGATTGGCACCCAAAAAGACAAAAAAATGTATGTAAATAGTAAGCAAACACATACTTGAGTGGTACACCAACGTCGACTACGCATAGCGACGGCCCTGGCGAGTCGCGAAAAGGCTGCAATGGCCGTCTGGCGCGAACGCGTCGCGCACACGCTGTCAATTAACATTTTCTGATCCTTCTCGTACATTAAGAGAACCAAATACTTTTCGTGAATGGTTTCTTTACCAGAAATGTCTGTAGAATGCATTCCTGTATAATAAATTCCTGCTAGATGAAGGATTTTTCACATAAATACAAAAATAGAGCGTACAAAGTAATCGCGTCGGCACATTTTCAAACTTTAACAACCATTTACAACTATTAGGAAGTACATAAAAATATAATTGACTATATGAATATGTAGAGGAGAGTCCCCTCTATCTCTTGACTCAAATTTGAACTTTCTCGCGTGTTTAGTTTTTGCGTAACACGTCGTTTCGTATCAAAATCGGGCATTTTTACAAAAACCAAAATTTTTCGAAAACGTTGCGTGATAGAGCAATTCTACTTGCAGATTCGGTTTTAGGATGACAAAATGTATAAGAATCACCCAACAGGTATTGCAAAACTCGAAAAAAGTTTAATTTTGTTGGACAGTGTAATCTGACAAAAAATATTTTCAACAAAAGTTGATAAGTTTTCGATTGGCTATATATTGCAATAAAAAAAGTTCGAAAAACATTTTTTTTATAGTATTGTCAAGGTCACCTTCATTTTTTTAAATGACACTGTATTTTTGAGTTAACAGTATTATAGCCCGTGTCAAGACGAATTCAACGACTTAGTATACCATGACCTTGGGATGACCTTGAAGGCGAAGAAATTAAAATTTCAATAAAACATGACAATCTGCTTGAATGGGCGATAATAACTTGTGTTTATTATTAAGACTCGAAATTACATTCAATTCAGAAACCTTGACTAAATGAACGCAAACGATTTCGTAAAAAAGTCATACCAAATGGTCGAATTGAAATCCGTTTTGTTGTAGGCACAATTCTTCGTAGTTCTAATCGTTGCTCTTACGATACTGTCGTAGCGAAGTTCTTCGCATGCTGTACGGATTCGCTGCTTTAAATGTTCCTTATTTTGTATTGGAACAGCATAAACTATTGACCCCATAAAAAAAAATCAAGTGGCGACAAATCGGGGGATCGTGGTGGCCAAGCAATAGGGCCATAAGTGCCCAACCAATGTTCTCCAAACTTTAAGGTAATTACTAGACTGCGGAAGTATATGCACGATAAATATGCAAAATGCATATAACATTTATGCACGAAAAACATGCAAATATGCACGAAAAATATGCAAATATGCACGAAAAATATGCAAATATGCTCGAAACATATGCAAATTTTTCCGATATTAATTATATATTACATTAAGTGTTAGGTACAATAATGAGTATTAACAGACATTTGACAGTTATACTGGAGTATCGTAATTCGAATTACAATAAATTACAATCATTTTTTCTAAATTTGATGGTGTCAATTGATGGCGTTTGTCGGTCAAAATTAATTTATACGCCGAAAATGACCGCTCCACATCGCACGACGTTATCGGTGCATATTTAAATTTACTTATACTGTGTTGTGGCGTACATATTGGATCTTGTACAAATTCTCCGCATAAAATTCGTACAATGCTGCCCATGTTGCTTGACCACTATTTCTTGTGTATATGGAAGTATTAATATGTTGAATTAATTACGATTTTCTACCGCACTTTATACTTTTATTGCACATTTCACAGTAAATATTATTTTCGTCAATAATGAAATTGGGATCGCCTTCGATCCAGCTTTTCATCAGTAAAACCCTACTCTTCCGAACATTCGGCATTTTAATAATGATCGCAGGCACTCTCACAAAATTCGCCTTACCACTTCGAGTATCAAACTGAACTGTTCGAATTCTAAATACCAACAGCTACATGTGTTCTTAGAGCTGATTCAGTAAGCAATATAAGGTCGGAACATCATAACTTGTTGAGGCTTCTTCAGTATTATATCGGCGTATCACTATTATCGACGCTATTCGGTTATGATACGAGTGCTTATTAATAGATTAAATAAATTTAACAAGATAAATGATTCATATGAGCATGAGATATGCATATACGCGGAAAATAATGTTTTAGATATTTCTCTTTGAAAAACGTATGCAACAATATATTGCATATGTTTTTCAGGAGAAATATGCAAAACATATTTTATTTTATATGATTTGAATATATTGTTATTATTTTATTTTACTACGTTATTATAATTATTATATGTAAAGCGACAATAGCTCTCTCTCTCTCTAGCGATGTCAGTAGTGGTAAGCGATTGTGCGAGGTAAAGGAGATATGTTGTAATAGGAATTGTAACCCTGAGGGGAACAATAAATGAATACAAAAAATATGCAAAACATATGCATTATGCAAAAAGTGCAAAATAAAAAACATATTTTTAGAATCCTCTAATCGCAAAACATATTTCTGTTTAAGTCCCATTGCTTTATCAGTTTTCTGTATAAATATGCATTTGCAGAAACATCCGCAGTCTAGTAATTACGAACGATTCGAGCATTATGAGGTGGACAACCGTCTTGCTGGAAGCCCGGATTTCAAAATGGATTTCGATTCGAACATTTGATGTGACTTTTTTACGTAATTTCGAGTCTTAATAATAAACACAAGTTATTATCGCCCATTCAAGCAGATTGTCATGTTTCAAGGTCATCCCAAGGTCATGGTATACTAGGTCGTTGAATTCGTCTTGACACGGGCTACAATACTGTTAACTCAAAAATACAAAGTGCCAGTGTTCTTTTTTCGGTCTTCATTTTAGTTGTTTTTTATGGCTACGACTCATTACAATCGTCTCTCGTATACCGTTTAAACGGCACATCTAGCAACCGGCAAAACATTCTCGCCAAGAATGTCCCTTCTGTCGAGGTGATACGGGGGCGTTCTCCGATGCTGTGCTGTTGCCGGTAGGTATACGCGTTCCCATTGAAACTACATAGAAGGTAGTCAAAACGTCGCGGCGGTGCTGTCTAGTGTGCGACGATCTTTAATACAGTTTCAGCGAAGTTGTGATGTGCAAGACGGTTATTATAAGTACAATATGAGAATGTAAGAAAGACGCGTATGAAAGGGTTGTGTAGTGAAACGAACAATGCGACACACCAACGTACAATGCCGTTGCGCTGTAGACAAAATGGAAGCAAATCGCATGTTCTGGCAGAGAATGAAAATCTCCCTCTTTTCCCTACAGAAAAATACATCGCCGTGACAGTCTCGTTGAAAATTTGAAACTGTGGATATAAAAATAAATGTGTTCTCGGGTTAAACAAACGGCATTGAAAAATAAACCGCTGCAGAAAATTGTAATTTTTTATGTGGGAACGTAGACATAGACTTTCGCTTGTCCAGTTTGAATTATGCAAACAATAGTTATGCGCTTTTTTATTTCACAAAGTCATTTTTAACTGTGAGGCCATAAAAACAAATATTAATATGTGAAAAATAACTGTGACCTTGGGAGGCAAACTAACAATAAGAGGGAGATGTTTTTATCATTGCCGCCTCATCAAGATTAGCCCTAACAATTTCTAAATTATGCAGATCCGTTAAACGTTGTACAATGCATTTTTTAAGTGCATCATTGCATTTACCAGAATCACGGAGTCGTGAAAAAGTATATCTTTCTAGTGCATCATTCAATATTTGCCATTACGACTTTCTTCTAGTTTGAACTCAGTCTGAGATAAAACATGTCATACTTGTATCACTGATCTTGTATATTTGTATTATTTATCACAAATACACATACCTAGTACTTTGCATGGCCCGTCACGTTGTACGTGTCCATGCTTGCGGCATATCTACAGCGTTCAATATATTTTTCTTATGGACTATTAACTGTGTCCGGGATATGATCGTACTATGAAAGAGGTGAGCTACTGTTTGAAGTCGAGTCGAATCACGTCAAGATAGATTTGAAGCTGTCACAGAAACACATAGAAATATATGCGATACTTTCAAGCATAACAGTCTGAGCAGATTGGAACATTACCTAAATAACAATTCAACCAGAAAAAAAGTATAGTTTTCCGTTGATAAATAGATTGTGGAGTTTTATGCACAAAATACAATTTTCTCGATGTAATTTCTAAAGATTGGAATAAAGCAGAAGCTGGTATACAGTCAGTCTCATAATTGATGGCACACACTTTCAATCAAGAATAACTTTTTTATTAATGGACCATACGACTTCAGTTTTTCTGTCGAGCTAGATGGATTACTTTACTAGATATGCAATAAAACTTTCGGAAAATTTGCATTTAGTAGTATTACTATTATTTGAAATCAAGTCTAATTCGTGAACATATGTATATACACTGAATGTAAATAAAGAAATATTATTATTATTATTATATATTATTATTATTTATTTTTTTAATTTATTGATTTATTTTTTTTAGGTTTATTTCATTTATTTATTTACAAAATCTATAACAGCAGTAATGAAAAGTGTATAATTGAAAATGTATCCACTATTTCTTGTACTCGGTATTCATGTTCTTTTGCGTCGTCCCTAACAAATAATATTCAATTCGATGCGATGATAATGTATTTACCATTAATAAGGTATTGAATGAAAAAAACTACACTTATATGTGAGTTGTATTGAAGCTCCGTTTTAATTTTTTGTTCTCAGCCATTCGTATTTTTAATCGGTTTGAAACGCCCACTACTATGTATTGATCCTCTTTTAGAAGAACGATTGGATACTTGGCTGTGAATGGAAACTTTGACCTTTTTCTCATTTTCCGCTACATATTAAGAACTGCAGAAATCCTGGTTAAGTTTTCACGACCGACATTTCCACACAGGACACTTAAAATCTCGTAACAACCGATCGGAAATATAGTGAACCAAACTTGTACAAGAATTCAAATATTAATGGCGGATATGCACCCACTAGCATTTGGTACATTTAGGCCACGTTTCCTCGTGTACGTCTTTGCAAGCTATATTTAGTGAAGGAGATATACACGCCCCAAATGTTTCCACGTGATACAAATGTCAAACATCTGCTGATTCAGAGTGCCGCGTAAATTCATATCTCGTGTGAATACCGAATTTATGTAAATGGTTATCCCTCTTTCGTTTTTCCAAGGTGCGCTAATCAGTACTTCATTCAATAAAAAGGCTGCAAGATGAAAGCGTGTAGCAGCGAATCTGTTTTCAGTCAGCGCAGCTTTCTGTGTTTCTTTAACTTTTAAAAATATATATTAGATATGCAGTTAAATTTTAATGTATCCATGCGACGTATGAAATTTTTTTTTAAATGGAATTAGAGTGGTTCTCGAAAGTATTAAAATACTATTCTTTTCGAACAATTAGAACAATTAGTTTCTTGTATGAAGGGCAAAAAGATTTTGAAAAAATTGCAATTAGTTGAAATTTCGAGGAAAAAAATGGTAAAGGCTCTTTTTATAACTTTTTTTATGTCGGCCAGCATTGAAAAATAGCAAATGCGATTTGTACATACGTGTCAGTTGTATATGTACATCTGAAAATTTCATCAAATTCGGTTAACATTACTATGAACCACAATCGCAGTTTTTCACGATTTTCGACCTTTAACTGTAAGCGTAATCAATCTAATGTGATTTTTATATCTCTCAATGCCTGTCGTTTTTTTCGATAATATTTTCAGAATCTATAGAACTGGCACATGTGTACAAAACCCATTTTTTATTTGTCAATGCAGACTCATATAAAAAAGTCGTAAAAAACAACCTGTGGCATTTGTTTTCGTTTAGCCAGGTATGTAGCTCATTTCGAGAAAAATTCATTGGCACATCATATGTTAGCTTTCTTCGAAGGTAGTTTGAAATATAGTAGTTTCATTCATTGTAGTTTGAAATATACGTTCGTTAAATGCCCTGTGTAGATGGAAACATGTAACAAATATTGAGAATCGACTGTACAGCATGATTATGTAAATGTATGATTATACTTATGTACATCATTTCTATCTGTATGTACAAGAAAGTAAATAAATTTGCCTAAATCTATATTTAATCTATATTTAATTTAGTTTAATTTAGTCAAGCTAAGTTTTGTAAAGCTGAGTACAATGATTATTGACAAATTCAGATTTTTCTAGTTATTCTTGCTACTAAACTTCAAAATTGACGATATACTTTTGTATATTCATATAAATAGTGTATTGTATAAAATAAATTTTCTTCAATTAAAGTAAATTGCTATGAACTTGAATATTAGCTGCCTTCTTAAGCAACATGGATTTAAAAAACGCTATTTAAATTATTACAAACAAATTTAAATTTATAAAAAGATATTTAATGTATGTGATTAAGGTCTTGTTCAATGAACACGTGATATTTGTTGTAAGGATTTATTCCAGAACGGACAAACGTCAGAGTGACGTCTGTACTGGTACAGACGTAGCTAACGACTAACTAGGTTTTCATCGCCCTGTCTACTTATATAATCCTCTCTGTCCTTTGTGGAAGGGAAAAATCTCTTCCAAATAATGCTGGTGTCCTCCAGACCTTACGCACCTGGGGCTCTTCCGGTCGCGGACGACCGCTGCCCTCTCGTCGAAGGTCCTTCGGCACTCCTCGATTTATGGTACCCGTGTGCAGCTATTGAGACTGTGACTAACTCGAACTAAAATCATGCTAGGGTCTGAAACTAAACAGATCTCTCAAAAATAGCATTGTCTAGTCACGTATACCATAAATCGTGTGTTCAGCAGTTTTCCAACTTTCTCTAGTCCCTACAATATATGTGTGAAAGTTATCTTGGTACCAAGTTTTTCTGGTTTTGAATACGGTTTTAATTCGAGAACTATACAAAAATTGCCCCTTTTTGAACGTACAAAGGTTTTCTCCGTCGAAAAATTGTTACATCGATGAAAATAACAAAAATGTGATTAGGCAATATTGAAGAAATAAGACTAGTGGAATTAGTAAACACTTCTGTTACGTTAGTAATCTTTAATGTTTGTACAATGATACCATGTTCAATTAAATTACACGAGAATGCATTCTTGTCTGACCATACCAATAGATTACTACTTACAACGCCAGTACACATATGTAGATACAGCCACTCAAAGTAGTAATGTTCGAGCAATTTTAAAAGAACGGTAACTTTTTTATGATTTAGCCATACGACTTGGACTTTTTGAGAGATTAGTACAATTACTTTACCACATGATGCGAAAAAGAAATTTTTGAAAAATTGCAAAGTGGTCGGATTGCGGGGAAAATACTGAAATTTGTTTTTTTACACAGTTTTTATGTAAGCCTATATTGAAGATTTAAAAACTACGTTTTGTAGATCTGTATCAATTATATACAGGGTGTACGGGTATTTGTGGTACAACCGTGGACGAGGTGATTCTACACGAGGAAAAAAGTCAAAACTATAGAATAAAATGTTTCTATTAGAAGCTTCCTTTTCGAGAAAATCAAGTTTGAAAATGCAGCAAATACGCATGTTATTCGATAGGAATTGTCTGACGCGTCTGATCATGACCAATCAATTCTTCTTCCAGTACATAACTGAAGCACGCAATCCCGACGGGTCTTTAAACTCAATTTTGTCGACAACAAAGCCTCAAACAAAAAAATGTATTCCGTATTTTCGACTTATTTTCTTATATAGAATCACCCACTCCATGATTGCACCATCAATTCATTGCGATGAGCTAGAAACGATTAAAAATTTTGATAATCGCAGTCTTTCACGATTTTCGGACGCTAATTGTAATAAATGTAAAGATTTTTACATGATTCTATGCTTGTCATTTTTTCCCGCATCAAACAATTACAGTGAACCTTTGAGAATATATAATAACTGACA
Organism: Halictus rubicundus; assembly: GCF_050948215.1. Lineage (NCBI taxonomy): Eukaryota > Metazoa > Arthropoda > Insecta > Hymenoptera > Halictidae > Halictus > Halictus rubicundus. The sequence goes on along the minus strand of NC_135150.1, from coordinate 4,694,998 downwards.
CAAATCTACCAAACTCAAGTGCTTAAATTTTCAATACAAGCTCAGATAACCGAGCTGTAAAAAGCAACGTCTAAAAATTATCTCCGCGATTCTACTCAATTGCAATTTATTCAAAAATTTGTAATTTAGGTGGCACACTTAGCTGAACCGCCCTGTATACGCAATATTACATAAAGAAAAAGTAAAGGCGAAAAATCAACCGCGAAGCTGTTTTAAGAAATGCAATGAACATTTCTGTCACTAAAGAAATGCAGTTTTTTTTTTTTCAAAGTCACGGACCTTTTATGAAGCATTGCCACTGGTTTAACAGTAGAACTACCGACTAATAATTACAACTGATGCATATATTACTACTTTTATTCTAACATGGTCGCCTCACGGCCTCTCTCCACATAGTTGCCTCGTTCTACTTTTTTCTTCTTCTTCAATAAAGAAATTCATTCAAAAATTTCTGATGAAAACATTTTTACAATTTTAGTAATTGTGAAAGAATAAATTAAGAACCATTCATTTTGACTAAACTTCTTCTGATCGAACTTTTTGGTTCGGTAGTTTTAGTGTTAATAATTCCATTTCGAAGGTGAAGCTGCAGAGAAAATCGTTTCAACTGATTGTAATACGACCGTACATGTTCGACAGCGTGATATGTCCAAGCTGTCGCACGAGAGATTTTACGGCTGTGTCATACTGCGGTCAACGCGATCGCTTTGTACGGGTCCCACGATAGTCGCACGCGCGTTACGATTATCGTTCAAACAGTCGTATCCAATAAAGCTTCATAACTGGTCATACGATAATATTATTAGATCGTAACGTATGAAATGGTCATTCTCCTCCATAAAAGTAAATACACCTGCATTATTTATCGTGACAGATTTACGAGTATACATGTATATCGGGTTTATGTTATATTGTGTGTGCACATTGTAGGAAGAGTAAGTACTTATTTTGAAAGTTTTTTTATAGTGTAACTTTGTTTAAATTAGATATATTATAAGGACAGTTATAACCCATATCTTATGACGTATGTGTGTATATGTGGGCGATATCTCTCGCTTAGGGAAGTAACAACAGAACAAATATAAAAATTGATATAAAGGTAATAGTTATAAAAAGGTCAAGATGGAAAAAGAAAACAAAAGATTTGATAACGATGAAGCGGAAAGAAATGTAGTATTTGCTAACAATTTGGTCATGACAGTTGTTGTACAAGTATCGATGTACTGTGTTAGAATTGTTTAATTTCCAATCTGAACAACTTGACCTAATGTCTTCTATTGTATCGTGGTTTGGGCCAGAAATAGAGTTATTGTTCTGGTATATGTACTGTGTGATCTTGTTAAGTTTGCGGTCGTCTATTATCTTTTTCCATTTTCCAAATAATTTATGTTAGGTAGCTTTCCTTACACCTTTGGATGATGGTTTCTTTGCCAGCATTGTCAGCGTCGTCGTTCCTTGGTATACCTTAGTGCGAGCGAACCCAGGTGAAAGTGATTTTATACCTGTAGTGGGCAATCCTATGTACGTGTATGTAAAGTTCTTATATACATATAGGTACTTGAGATTAATTCGATTTCATTCCGCAGATTTTGAACTACTGTAATTACACTGATGAAGTTATTGAAGATAACACAATTTTTTATTTGCCAATTTGTTACTGGTTATCTCGGTTTGAAAATTGCCATTACTTCTGCATTAAATATGTATATGTATAGGGTGGATCTAAGCTTTACTTGAAAAATTTTTATCGAGATACAATGCACGGCACCCTCCAGAATTGTTTCTTTAGCTGAGAAAAAAATTTGTAGAAAGTTTGTGATCGATTGAATAAAAGGATCACGTGGCGCATTTAAATTGAAAATCTTGAAAATTTTTAAATTCACCTTAACTGTGGAACATGATATATCGTTGGATTTGTCTTTTTTTTTCTAAATAGGAATATGGAAACATTATATAAAAAACGATAACCGGTTAGAACCATCTTATAAAATAGGTTTAGATATAATTAAGGCTTTACCGGTGGTTAATGATTCGGCAGAAGGAGTCGTTAAGTTAATGCAGAATTTTAATCAAACTTTAGCACGTAGTGAGGAAGCAAAACAGATATTACTACAAATTGTAAAAGATTACCACCAGCAATATCCTGATGTAAAGAAAGCTACATACTACAATTCTGGAAGGTGCCGTGGAAAGATTCGTTGGTTAAAAATTAAAGTTCACCCTAATGTATACTTTACGTATGGTGTATATTTAATTGGATTCTTTTCATTGTGGGTTATTACAGCCAGGTCAGCTTTATTTTCAATTTTTTATGCATCTGTGTAAATTTGGTAAGAATCGTTGAATTTGTGTACTATTGCGCTAAATTTTGGCTCTGCTTTCAAATGGGTTAGTATTTTGCCTTTTATACTTTTTGTCTATCATGTCCAGATTTAGGTTAAAGTTCCGAAAATCGATGTAAATAGTTTAATTTTGCATTAAAAACATATTTCCCAAAAGGATTTTTGGCGATTTGAAAAATTTTTTATCATACTAATATCTTTTTAATTGACAGAACACGTGTTTTAGGACGAAGACCCTCCCCCTGCATCCGCCTTCACCCTAAACCTAACCCATACCTAACCAAAATTCGTCGGTAAGGTAGAAAGCCTTCACCTTTTGTTGCATGTGGAATGTTAATTTGTAGTGTACTACAATAAGTATGTATTATTTAGTGCTGTGTTCTTGAATCATTCAAATTTTACCTCGTACGGTGATTACAATTTCTTTGACTTTTAAAAGAAGTACAACGTTTATATTTATCGTTTAGCAGTGTAAGTCCAAATCCTGAAGATCTGAGTTAACAATTTTTCGAATCTTGAAGGCATCATTTATTTGCAGACAACATTAATTGATGTAGAACTTCATTGTTTAGTGAAATATGGCAGCATATTCTTTTGTCACTAAACCAATAGAACCATTTGGGATCATAGTAAGTCCGCCTTACACTCCTTTGGTTTCAACCTGATTTATATAAAAAGAAGGGATATGCTATATCTATTGAAGTATATTCAACCTAGTCATCACCCCTTTTTTTAACTCAATTAAAACCGTCGAAGATATACGAGATCATTGTCCCCTTTCTAATGACGAGACGGAAGGATGTAATGAATCTTCTGTCACTAAATACAATGTACATTTTTTAACAAGAAATTAATAAATTTTTATTTCTTAAGAATATTAGTATAAAATATTTCGAAATATATCGGTATAAGTCAATCTTCTTAGAATGTGTGAAATTCTGTTTCGTGTTTTAATTTTCACATACAGACATTTTTATAGTTGTCTGCATCTATAGATGTATTTTTGCAACTATAATGCGTATATGGAACTTTTTATAACAACAGACGCAAAACATTATTTTACTCGAAATACCATGTACATATGTGACTTACACCACTATCATTTTCAGCCTGACATATATTAACAACAATTTTTTTTTATCAATTTTTTTCATTAAAATCATTTATATATATATACAGGGTGTTCGACTACAGGTGGGAGAAAATTTTAGGGGTGGTTCTCCATGACAATATAAGCTGAAAATGAAGAGTAAAAAAATTGTGATTGCGGCTTCATTTTTTAGTTATTAACAATTAAAAATCTGCCTAAAATGTGGCAACATGGCTAACAGAGGTGTACACGTTGCGTACGTCAGAGAGGCGCGCGACAGTCACGTATCACGTGACAGATACTCCGCGTGCCTCGCAAGAAGTCACCTGGCAAGAATTCGGCGTGTAAACCGTCCGATTGGGTCTGTGAAAGTAATTGCAGACGGTATGTGGACTAGACTCTTTATTTGTCGAACTATAAAATATGTATAAATGTCGATGTGGTTCGATTGCCCGATCGCGCGTTCGGTACTCTCCGCTGTGATGACAGTTGCGTGATATTATATATTCGTTCGCGGTGCAGCGGGGGGAGACGAGGGGCCTTTGTCTTCGCGGACTTAGGTTCGATACCCCAATGATGTGTCATTGGTTTTTCACGGCGTCGCGCGTCGGTTCTTTTTTTCGCCTCGTTGCTTTTAGCTGCTAATGATGTGTCGGTGATTTTTTCGCGGCGTCGGTTCTTTTTTTCGCCTCGTTGTTTTTGGCCGCTATAGGTCATTCCACACGCATTTCCGGTTCTAGCAGAATTATTGGCTAAAGTGTGTAACGTCGAAGCCTAACCATTGGGTGCGAGCAAGAACCTCTTTTGATACGTGACTGTCGCGCGTCTTTATGACGTAAGCAACGTACACCTCTCTTGGTCGGGTGCTGCATTTTAGGAGGATTTTTAATTGATAATAACTAAAAAATGAACTGTTTCTGTTTTAAAAATAAGTATAATAAATATAGGCTCAGTAATTGGTACACCCACAGTAATTGGGTCTCTTACCCTATTTAGTAGATTCTGTTTGAAATCCTCAACACAAGTCTGATTCATATAGTATTATATTTATAGTGCGATGAGTTGACCTTTCAGCAACGACGTGCACCTGCCAGTTTCTTTTCGTGCCAGCAACATTATATAATGTTATGAGGTGTTACCATAATTCACAGAAGATTTAAACTCATTGATATTTTCCATAGCTATTCTCGAGTTCTCGAAGGTAAACAATAATGCCTGAATGTGTATCGCATCGAATAATCTGATCTTGTGTAATTCATTCCGGAATACTCTTTAGGTCAGTACGGTGCACGGACACTGTCCCTGAAGGGATAAGCTAATTAATGTTCTTCTGCTCCCCAGAGGTATTTCCCCAATTTCATGTAGTAAACTGATAATCGGACTAGTGCGAAATTCACTAATTCTTAGAGCGAAGTTCTGGATAGAACCTGATCTATTGAATTATAAATCATGCAGACATAGTTCAGTGTCGATCTTATTAATGCTTTACACTAAATTTCCTGTAAATTACGACAAATTTCTTAGTGTTTCTTATGATTGAATGTGCTGCCATTTTTACTACAAAAAATATATGCTTCATCTGTTTCTGTATATTTTTAATGCTGCTAATTGATCTGCGCCTGATAAATCATTCTTTACTTTTCTCTATTTTCACGTTTGGAAGAACCACTCATTGCTTTGACTGTACGTCAACTGTGAATGGGTTAAAACTGTAGTGTCGACATTCTAATATATTTTTACTTAATCTTCTATACGTGAGCGACCCAAATCAGTCTTTCGCCTATGAACAAGCCAAGTAGTTTGATAGCGTTGGTGTATTTGATCTCTAAGCAGTCTTAACAGAATATGTTCAACTGTATTCGTATAAAAATCGTCGAAAAATAGACATATACAATCGTTGTGTAAAATGCTGTTTTAAAAATTACATTCAGAAAATGCCTGAACGATTCGTGATATTCTACACTTATCAGTGGCAACAGATAAGAACAGCGTGGAAACATAAATGTTTATGAACTTGATTGTTTAAATTAAATGAAAGTTACAAGCTTAAATGTATAAAATAAATTAAAAATTTTCGAGAATATATGTTGAAATATGTACTTACATGATATGCTGAAGGTAACTTGAACAGAAATTGAAATTGTAGCACACAATTTATTATTAGTTTCATTTTGATTCATCAGAGGAGAAACATTCAAAATCTGGTGCATGTTCTTTATTTTTTTTTCATGCTGAAAAACTTCGTAGATTTAATAAATTTATTATAAAAAATAGTTGACAACTTTTAATAATCTATAATAATTTCGTAAAATGTTTTTTTAAAGAATAGAGTTACTCTTAAATCATTTCATGGAATTATTTTATAGTGGATATAAAATATTTTACATTTTTTGTCCCTGATTTTGATGTTCCTATTTTAATATTGTATAATCGTTGAAACGTCAAATGTTAAAACGTTAATGAGAAAAAATAAATATTGTAAAGAAAGAAATTCAAGCGTGAAATTTCGCTCCAGACATAAACGACCCAGGTTGCCCACGAAGGGTTAAAAATATAAATTTTCGAGTTGCCAAAGCTCCCCTGTGAATTTAAAGTTGTAAAAGAATATCTCGTATTTCATGCATGCCGTTGCATAGAAAAGATATATTGAACATTTGTCAATACTATGTGAAAAAAAGCAGAAAGAAAGAATATGGGTCAACGTTCAATTTATTATAAAGTAGATACCAGTATGTTATAAAACAATAAAAGGGCGATACGCTTCTTAATATAACATATTAAGTGCAGAGATTAACTTGGTATTCTTTTAAAATAAATACACCGTTTATGTATAGAAAAATCATAAATCATTCAATACCGATAATATTCTTTTAACTATTAATGATCTTGTTCCACTTTTAAGGCAACCGATGAATCTCATTTCGAAAAATTGTTCCATACCTTTTTCGATACTTCCGTATCTGGGTTAGTTAAATAATCGTGTTTCTGTCACTTCAGAAACAAGTGATAATCTGATTTTACAAAATTTCATGAATTATCCACATACGAGAAAATGTTGCATTTTCCTATAACTGAAATACAAGAAGAGAAAAGGCGAGGAAACAATTATACCACAATTATACAATTATATAATTATAGTTTTGTCAAGTATTAGGCTTTAAAGTTTAATCCTTTGCACTCCTATGTCGATGCTGAGGCGACATTTAACAAGTGTTTACAAATTTCCGGAGCGCAAAGGGTTAAAGTTAGGGAGATATTAAAATGTAAAATAGTTTCTACACCTAATATACAGGGTGAAAGGTAGCTGATGGCGGAATCGAAATGGGGGCGATTCTACATAAAATAATAAGTTGAAAATGTAGAATAACATTTTTTCATGCGAAGCTTTGTTTTCGAGAAAATCGAGTTTGAAAATCCATCGAACACGCGTCCTATTGAATAGGAATTAATAAAAAAAAATATACTGAACAGGAATCGTCTGACGCGCCTGTTCAATATTTTTTATGTGGAATCGGTTGTACCAGCAGTTACCGATCACTCTATATACTTTGTGATTAAGATGTAAAAAGTTCAGTAAAATGTGATCACTTTTAATTTTGTATGCATCCGACATTAAGATGAGAGAGACCTTAAGATCTACATACATATCTATCTGACGTAAGCCATTAGCGAGCAAGTTTCTTTAAAGACATGTGTAAGTGATTAAGAAATTAATTCTAGTAGTTCCATTGAACATGTCTCACAAAGGGGAATATGGAAAACTACCGTCGCACTGTTTCCTGTAAAAATACGGGCTTATGGCAGCACATATTCCTCTCGTTGTGTAGTGGGGTATTTCCAGACACCGCGGCACGAGACGCACTTTCAGTGAAAAGCATTTTAGTATGAAAAATTGTTATATCCCTTTGGCGCCTCTGAATTTCCCCTGTTTCCAGTTAACATTTGCGAAGGAAGTTCGCACAAAATATGACGCAAAGAATAGTACATATTGAACACCGACATCAATAATTACAATTTAATTGGTTCTGTGAGCCATAACCGTAAAATTAATCAGACGTTTAGGAGGAACCAGTACTCGAAACATCTTGACTTGTTACTGCTATTATTTGAGCGGTGGAAGTTATGATAGGTTAAACTTCACTTTGGTAACCTAGAAATTTTTAACTTTTTGTTTTATATAATCCTGATGGTGGCGCCCTTACCTGTCAGAAACGTGTCAGAAACGTGTCAGAAACGTGTAAAATCGCTTAATTTTACACAGGTATAACTTTTAAACCAGTGGATTCCTAACATTGAAACTTGAATTTTTAATATTTTCTCCTCAAAATCTACAGGATCGTGTAAAAAAAAGTTAAAAATTTCTGTGTTTCTAAGGTGAAGTTAAGCCACTCTCTTTTAATCCGATATTTTTTACATGGTTGGACTTTTACCGATTATAAACGTTGTGCACTATCTTCAAAATTATTAATATATCCTAAATTAAAGTGGATCACACATTATGTTCAAAATCCAGTAACTGCGGAAATTCTATTTTCGCACCGCGGCGAATCTTTCGATGATTTCGGGCAATAACCCGATAACCCGACAAGTTTTGCATAAGGCACCGGCGACGTGTAAGAACGAACACGTGTCGGGAGTTTTTCGGGAGCATCTCGTCGGCAAATTCAGCTGTCTTCGCGCGACAACACACCAGGTGAACGACCGTGAACGTAAACCTCGCAGTGCTGATTCCAAGTAAAATTCGCTGCGTGTGTGTCGCGCGGGACGTCGGTTCTATTTTCCACACTTCCAAATCCGTTGTCTATACCCTTTGTTTCCATCGCAGCATCCGCCGTTAGGACGTTGCCAGGACGCACTAACAAACGGTCGGAGCTACCTCGTTCTTTACTATTTCAAAATTCCCACTCCTCCTCCTGCCAGAAACCGACGACCCAACATACAGTAAATAGGCCTGCGTGCCCGAAACGGGGGTTGCCTTCTCTCTCTCTCTCTCTCTCTCTCTCCTCTCTCCTCTCTCTCTCTCGTCTCTCTCTCTCTCTCTCTCTCTCTACTCTCTCTCTCTCTCATCTCTCTCTCTCTCTCTCTCTCTCTCTCTCTCGTCTCTCTCTCTCTCTCTCTCTCTCTCTCTCTCTCTCATCTCTCCTCTCTCTCTCTCTCTCTCTCTCTCTCTCTCTCTCTCTCTCTCTCTCTCTCTTCTCCTCTCTCTCTCTCTCTCTCTCTCTCTCTCTCTCTCTCTCTCTCTCTCTCTCTCTCTCTCTCCTCTCTCTCTCTCTCTCTCTCTCTCATGTACCTTCTCAATCGAATGATCACGCTAGTTCTTTCGTCTCTATCGCGGGCTTTACGACTATTGTAATCGCTATCTATCGCCGCGTCGTCACATTGTTCATTCTTCACTTTTCCCATTTTTCATCTCCGCTCTCTGTATTACTCGGTTCAGTATAATATATTTTGAGTTCTGTTATATTCTCATCTTCAATCTTTCCACATCTCATCTTTTCCACTATCATCCGTTTCCTTCTTTCCTTCATCGCCTACCACCGAGATACTCACTGTCACATCCACTACGGCTAGAGTCTTCAACACTTTAGATTGAATTAAAATAAAATCTTCATTCTGAATTTTATTGCAAAATAGCACGCGACGTCTTAAAGACGTCTTTTTTACGTCCATTTTACGTCTGAAACTCTTACGTCTGGAAAAGACGTCTCATTTCAGACGTAAAAACGACGTCTTTTTCGAGACGTTTTACTTCAGAGGTCTTAAAGATGTTTTTTTCGTGACTAAATAACTTGAATTTCTTGGAGATGTTATGATAGTGGCTATTTTACTGTACAATGACTAAAATACTGTGTCTTAATTTTGCTAATGCTTGGAATGACAAAAAAAAAATAATAAATCTCATTTATTATAAACAGGTAAATTAGGTACATAGTGCACAATACAATTGTATATACGCACTAAAATGTGCTGAATATATGTATATACATATATAGACGATTCCTCGAGATAATTGCTGGCAACTCGAAGCTGTACCAAGAACCGGCGGGCGCATTCGTTGACTCCTGCTTCGAAGGTTAGGAATCTTTTCTATGGCCTCTACCTAAGGTTGTGCCTCCCCAACTATTAACATTAAATCAATTTATATTTTTGTATAACGAAAGACCCATTTCAAAGTCGAACGTTTACTTTGATGCTAAATTGAGCTCTACAGTGCTTAAACATTTTCTCTTGATGAGCATGCTCGTTTTGCTGTTTTAATCCCTCAGGAATCATGAGTTTTTCAACCGTAGAAAAACCACGGCTGCCCACTCATTTCCTGCGACGACTGATAAAGTACTAAACTCGCCGGAGAGGAATAACATAGCTGCTTCCACCGATCGGTAATAATTCATTTCTAAAGCGCTGGTCTAAATGAAAAACTTCAATAACGCGTTTTGGTCATCGTAGATCGTAAAGGGTGCAATATGCTTCTCCCCTGGAGGTGTACAGTTATTTCAGTTGCGTATGTTGCTCTTCTTGCTTTCCAATATCCTTGTGTATATATACGTTACCGTTGAAAAATATTTGATCATTTCGTGACGGTAGAGGAGACTTCGCACTAGATTGTTTTATGATTATCGTCCTACAATTTCCCTCCACGCACAAATTTATTATACTAACTACAATAGATAATAAAGATAAGCTATAACAATTTCTGTCAACAAGAATGTAGAAAATTCATTTAGCTGAAACTAATACATCAATATTCTTAAATCCTTTTAATCTAACTGCTCATTCTAATTGCATCGACTGATTTTTGTCATAAATGCATAAAATCGGCAGTCTAATAGTAACGATAAATGAAGAACGACGAACTATATTTATTATCAAACATCTAAATGAATAGCCAAGTTTATACGCCGAATCTTCGAGAAGTCAGAATACCTCATATGTTGTGAATCGAGTAACACCACCAGTATTTCTCTGTTATATTATTCAGGTGGGCCGGAAATCGTACTACAAGCGGACAGGAGGGGATTCTATATGTATAAATAAATCGAAAAAATTAATATTTTTTCATTTCGTGCCTCGTTTTTCGAGAAAAGCGAGTTTAAAGGTCGGTCAGGTTCGCGTGCTTTAGTACAATATATGCAGGAAGTAGAATTGGTTGGTCATGATCAGACGCGTCAGACGATTCCTATCTAATAGCACACGTACCCGCTGCATTTTCAACCTCGATTTTCTCGAAAACGAAGCTTCCGATGAACAAATGTTATACCGACCTGTATAAAATCTGTATACCACCGTGTATAAAACCCTACATAATCTTAATCGTACAATATCTCGGACATCTAAGTCCATCCTTTTTGCTAAAAACCCAATTTCAATGTTGGGCGAAGCGGCAATTCTAGCGAGGAATAATGCAAAAATTAAATGTCCTTAGAATAGGGAAAATTTTTGTTTTACCTGCGTCCCAGGTAGTCGGGTTTTTCCGTATGCATCGCAAACTTGGTGCGTTCTGCTGTGCGTTTTGTTGAACACCTTTTTATTTTTTGATATTTTGAATAGTTTTGTGAATATATTATCGAACGGTAAGTAAATACATTACCATATTTGGTTTTAAAATTCCTTCCTTCGGTTTTTAGTAGTAATAACTTAACTTTCAATAGACTATTACATTGATTCTAGTTATACTATTGAAACAGAAAGGTCTCGCAATTCTCAGATCCGATCGGATCTACCCTAATATTTGTGTCTACCATTTCTTTAGACTGTTTTGAATAGTTTTTATGTGTAGACATCTGCAAAGATCTGCAAGCAATTAAGCTAACTTCAGAAATTGATGTAGAAGTTTTCTTTGTTTCCTGACGAAAATCTCCTTCCAGTTGAGCAAGAAACAATTGAAACAATAATATTATATTCATATCAGAATCGTCGTATTAATTATAAGCTCTAACTTTTTTGGAACACTACGGAGCACCAACATTTCTGAACTTTGTCTCCTTTTTCAGTCTTCAGTTTTCTTGTGGCTAAACAACGGGGGCGTGACTAAAAAAAAATGTATGTTGGGTCGTATCAGTGTTCAACTGGAATTAGTGAACCGCTGAGATACACGTCTCAAAGTAGAGGTAGCGATAAATAAGGTGAACAGTCGGAGACTTCGGGAATACTGCAACTTTAATGTGTGGTGCGCAGAATGATACAAGACAGAGATTAACTCTGGTAAAATTACTTGATTTGACTTAGGACTTTAGTTTGCAACTGCCCTTGCAACGAAGCCTCGTGGGGGTGAAAGCCGCCCTCCACCAAAATATTGAGAAGTGGACCTTGGCCAATAAAACAGAATGAGGAGACTTTCTAAAAGAGGGCAACACACACAGACGAAACACGTCAATGCCAGAAATGACACTTAGTGCCTTGCATTTTTGGAACCCATAAATTAGGCTTAGGAACACAGTCCCTCAGAGCCACGTGTGGGCATACGCTGTTTCAAGTACCATTGAAAACGGTACGGCCATGAAGACTTTCCCAAAGCTGTCAGTTGAAACCTTCCAGCCGTATGCGAGTCATAAACCAATAAATTCATCACATAGATACTAGAAAGACTCTCAAAACTGGAAGTGTCCAAACCCGAATGCAGCGTAGATCCAAGCTGAAATTCGAGCCGAATATACGACAAGTACGCCTTAACAGTGACTTTAAATAAATAAATGAAGAAACATTATAGGAGTAACAAAATGATGGAATTCATCAGAATTAATAATAGGGACCAATAATATTTAACATATTTTCCATGCTTCCAATAAAATGCATCGAATATGTATATTGGATTAAGCCACGAATAACTGTCGCCACAGTCATAGAAAGCTGATTCCAAAACTGATTCCGTAAAATAGTTAATTTATGTATATTGTATATAATTTTCATGACCCTGTATGTGCAACACGTATGTATTTGCATTTTTAATCTTAAATAGACGTCCTTTACAAACTTTTGAACTTTTCTTTAATTCCTTTTCTTTAATCATCTCATATTTTCAAAAAGTCAATTTTTAAAATAAAGAAAATATCTAATTTTCAATGTTTCTTTTGCTTTAATTGTTAGTATATATTCATGAAAATGTGCATTTTCGTAATTAAAATTTTTGTTTAATCCTTTGCAGGTCGAAGTTCGAAAGAGGCTATTTATTATACAATATATGTAATTGGACTGCAGATGTTAATACATTTACAATACACAAAAATCTTCCAAAAATTATCAAATTACATAAAAAAAATATGACTTTCATTCCTTTTTTAATTTACTTATTAAAAACACCAACGAAGAAAATTTGTTTGTTTAACTTGTCCATTCCAATATATTTTACAATACTGTTACTTTTGTAAATGCAAGAGAATGTATGCAGGAAAAATTATTTGTTTTCAAATAGCGGACATTGTCATCCATATGGTCACCTTTAAATAAAAAATCAGGTTTATAACGAAGTTCTTACTGTAACCGAAAGTATGAAGAACAGAATGGAACATGTATGCATTACCATTTCTCCAACTATAATAGAACGTGTAAGTTCATCATTCGCGTATCATATAAGAAAATATGTTGAAAGTAATGGAGGTTATGTGGAACGTTTCTTGTGAAATAATACAAAAAGGGCAAAATAAGAAAATGTTTAATTTCTTAATTCCTTTCAAATTATCGCAAATTTTTTAGTACATATAGAAAACATGAATCACAATATTCGCCGTTTGAAGCCAAAAGTCGCTAATTCAAGTGGTTGATGTGACGATAAATAATTAATTTAAAAAAAAACTTTTCCTTCATCCCTATTTTTGTATTTACAAAAGTAACAGAGATATTAAGGCGGATAAGATAAACGAAACACCTTCTATGAATTTGCACGAAATAACGAGAACGTTATTGTAACGACACGTTTTTGAAATATGAATGCGGAAATTATTTCGAAATCGCCTTAGTTACGTTACATTGTTTAAGAATATGTCGAGTTAAGCGCACGGATGCAATTATTTCCGGGTAATATCCATCGTAGGATTACAGCTGCTTGCCATAAACACTCGTAAATAAGGTCATTGGAAGGAAACACGACGGAAATAATCGCTTCAGGTAATCGGAACGGTTGATTTCGAAATTCTAGAATTGTAAGCGTTGATACGTGAAATTGAGTTCGATTGGATTCGACTGGAAGACGGAGGTATGGCTAAATGTTGGCATTGGCAGACGCTGGAGTATCGACATATTCTAATGGCTTCGTGAAGACCGATTATAATCGTAGAGGACATTTGTGCACCGTTTCGGATTGTTGAAAATGGAAAATAACTCTCGGTGGAAAATCTTGGGTCGTTTATGTCCGGAGCGTATCACTCTTGCATTTCTTTCTTCCCAATATTTATTTTTCTTATTAATTCTTTAAACATTTAACGTTTCAACGATTATACCGAGTGGTTCACGAGAAACAGGCCACCTAAATAGCCCCGTTAGGCTTAGAGATAGAAGAAAACGTTAAAGAGAAAAGTTGTACTGTTAAAGGGGGCAAATATGGTGATATAAAAAAATGTTCCGATTGTAGTCGTTTTCAAGGTCTTTTCAGGGTCATTGATGATTTTTAAATACTACCATATATTTTTAACTTTACAGTGTTATGGCTGATGTTAAGACGAGTTCAATGATGTAGTACACTATGATCTTTAACTGACCTTGAACTATAAAATTTATGATAAAGCAATGATAACTTCAAAATGTGCAATAATTTTATTTGAATTAAATTTTTGAAAATCGCGTAAATTTGTGAGTGGGGTTTGTGGCAAATTAGAAATGACGATAGCCGATTGTTTATTAACATATTATTTATTGGCGAGGCTTCCTTCACAAATCATGGTCAAGTTAATTTAAGAAATATGAATTACTGGAGTAATGTGAATCAACAATGGTTACGACAAGCAGATAAAGAACGACCCTGGACTATCAACGTTTGGTGCGGAATTTTGAAGAATAAATTAATTGATTCCTTTTTTATTCCCGGCACATTAAACACAACAAGATACTTTACGTTTTTGGAAGAAACATTGCCCATATTTTTAGAAGACATGCCTTTAGAAATTTGTGGGGTAATGTGACACCAACACGATGGCTGTCCCGCTAATTCTTCACGTACCGTAAGAGAATTTCTGAACAATAATCGCTGGATAGGACGTAATGGACACATAACATGGCCAGCTCATTCACCCGATCTAACTCCTCTTGATTTTTTTTTTGTGGGAAACACTCAAAAACGATGTGTATATTGATCAACCGACTACACCAGAGAACATGCAAAAAAGAATAATTAGATCTTGTAAATCAATTCCAACAGAAACAATTGAAAGTACAATTAATTGCCTTGTAAAAAGTTTAGATGCTTGTGTTACTGCTCAAGGTCATAATTTCGAACATTTAATTTAATTCAAATAAAATTATTGCACATTTTGAAGTTATCATTGCTTTATCATAAATTTTATAGTTCAAGGTCAGTTAAAGGTCATAGTGTACTACATCATTGAACTCGTCTTAACATCAGCCATAACACTGTGAAGTTAAAAATATATGGTGCTATTTAAAAACCATCTATGACCTTCAAAAAAACCTTGAAAACGACTGCTATTGGAATATTTTTTTATATCATCATATTTGCCTCCTTTAACAGCACAACTTTTCTCTCTAACATTTTCTTTTATTTCTAAGCCTAAAGGAGCTATTTAGGTGGCCTGTTTCTCGTGAACCACCCGGTATATTAAATAGAAGCTTTAACACTAGAACTACCGACAGTTGAGACGTAGCTACCTCTACCAAAACGAGTCAAAATGACTGGTCTTTAAAAAATACGTAATAGTAGACTATTTCTATATTTATTGATTTATTATTATCTTACAAAAGGAACTGCATGTTCTGAGATCATAAAAACTATATAATAACAACTATAACAACTGTAACAAGAATATTAAAATAAATTTCCATTGGTAAATATAAGAAGTATAATATAATAATATAATAATAATAATAAACGTATTAGAATAAATAAAATACAAATATAACTTAAATTATTAGGTACAAAAGTTATCATTCGTCACAGTTCTTACAAACGTAAAGTTTCTTCTGCGTGCATTTTCCGCATACATATTGTTTACAAAGATTGAATAAGGTGAGTTCTTTAACGTACTTTGGATCTCAGATGCTCTTTGTTTTATCCGTGATTTTTCATAGTCAGCGGCAAGTTCATCTGCTAATTGAAACATAAAATCTTTTCTGGATATCTGCTCACCTGTGGTTTCCTTATATCAAATCCAGGCATTTATGCCAGCTAAATCTATCATGAAGTGGCCATCTTTTTGATCCCGACTTCACGCTATATTTTTTTGCCATTTGGTCTGCTATATCTACCCCAAAATTTTGTTTTATTATAAAAGTCGACCGTTTCAGGTAGGCCCTTTTCGCTTTTTCCAATTTTGACGGTTTTATGTTTTGAGCTCAGGATAAAAACTTTCTTCTTCGACTTACTTTTATAAATTGTGAGTGTAATCTCATTTGATCGATACAGCAGCGACGAAAAGCGAGCCATGGTATCCTTATTCGTTTTACACATTTTTGTGAGTTCTCTTTTGTTTCCGCGTATTGTGCCAACCAGTGTGGTTCTTTTGGCTAATAATTTATATGCCAGCGACAAGCTTGTAAAAAAATTGTCGGTTGTTATGGTCCTTCCCTTCATACTATACGGTTCAATAAGTTCAAACCAGTCAAATTGACTGGTACCGGTATAAGTAGCCATGATAAAAAATTACTTTTATTTTAAATGAATGAAACAAAATTAAAGTTTATTATATTATTCCTTTAGCTATCCCTGCAAAAGCCATTATATCATTGCGGAGAAAAAATATAACATGAAGTAGGAATTTTAAAATAAAGTTGTCAAACCAGTCATTTTGACTGGTGTGGTAGTTCTAGTGTTAATACGTATTCCAGAATACTTTTACATTTTTTGGTAGCCTAGGCTCAGGCACGGTAAAAAAATTGGTAGCAAACATAAACGTTACCCAGATTACCCAAGGAGGGATAACAGTTTTCACTTTACAAAGTACTAGTACATATTAATATTAGACGATTGTAAATGTTTGTGCCCGATTTGAAAGTAAATTGTTAATTAATTATAGGCACAGGGTGCACCAAATTAAGTGTTACAATCTGTTTTTTATGATTCTATTTTATTTTTTAATAAATGATTCGGGGAGGGGGGTGCAAATGTTTTAGTATGTATTAAATTTTCTTGTGGTAACTACTTGGGGAGGGGGGTGGTCTTATAACATTTTTTTAAATAGGAAATAGTATCGATTTTTTGTTATTGTAAAATCTCTCATTAAGTTGAATAATATTTATTTGGATCATATTTTTTATTGCGCTTTGTTACAGAGTTACATTGAAGAATTTGTTCTGAATTGAAACTTTCAGGAAACAAAAAGAAGTCGGAAAGCATTATTTTATTAAAAGTTCAAAATGATCTCCATGAACTTCTAAGCACTCTGTGAATCCTTTACAAATATTCTGTCGAACATTTGTTACTATTAAAGGGGCAACCGATGCACAGATAGTACTTAAGTATTCTTATCTTCATGTCTTCCTTAGTTGTGGGAGAACATAGTTGAAATTTCTTAATACCTATCCGTACACGTGTTCGCAGTATTAATTTTAATTTTTCGCTATAAATCTGTAAGTGTACATAATAAAAAAATATGATCCAAACGTAATTGTATTTAGTTTAATGATCGGTTTAAACAATACTGCTTCCTATTTTTTTTTAAATGTTGCGGGCTGTTGCCCCCTTTTCCCCTCAGCAGTTACCCCTGAAAAAAGTTGATACACGATAAGATATTATCCCACTTAACCATTTCACGAAAGAGAAAATGAAGTCTATATCTTCATTAAACTCTCAGAAAACAGCTTGTAACATTTGATTTCGTACACTCTGCATAGTCACCAACATTTTCTACAATTGTCTCCTAGCTTTTTACAAGCTGGTGGATTCCGTTTTCGTAAAACCTGCATAGTGTGTCTGCAAAAGTGGTTTTAGAGTCTCCGGAAAAAATCGGGCGTGAGTTTCTGCAATCATCCAGTGGTAAACAAAAAGTATTAAATTTCCCTGTAATTGTACAGTATATGTTGGATGCAACGAAAAAAGCTTTGCTGGTATTTTATAGACTTTCGAGCAAAATAGATTGCGTGCACTGTGACTCTATCGAAAGACAAAGAAAAATGTCTATTCTATGCTTGCGTTTATTCTAATGGCTAAATATTGATAATAAAAAGATAAAACTTTATTTCTATTTGAAAGATGTGAACAACATACATGTTTAACAGACCCTGATTAAAATCTTCATCATGAGTCCGACTCGATATAGTACGGTAAGTGATAAAATCCATAAGTTACATCGAATGAAGAAAAAAAGAGGACCCTCATATTGTTTCATACAGAACGATACACAAAAGTTACTATTTTTTAAGAGCTCTCTTTAACTCCTTGTCTTATAATATTGATTTTCTTATACTTAAAGGATTAATAAATTATATGCATTTCACATTTCTCTTTATTATTGATGATATATCCTTAACAAATTTTACCTAAAACACCCAATACACCGTAAAGTTGATATTTAAACATAAATTGCACTTTTGAACGGATAATTCTTTTCTATATAGAACTGCTCATACTGATCACAAGCACTGTCAAACTTGAAATGATGAAGAAACAGCGCCTTCGCCTTCGCAACTCCATGCTTATCTCTGTTTAGTCTAGAACTCCTCCTACAGTGTTTGTAAACAATTCAGAATGTCCCAAATATAGTCCTCTGATGGTTTTGAACGTCCAAAGCGAACAATAAATATCCCAACATGTACCGAATGGAAATCTTACGAAATAAGTGTTTACGCATGCAGTTCCTTTTTTAAACGTTTATTTAGATAACTAATATTTATTTCTGTTTTTACATACCGAAATTATTGTAAAATACCTAAATATTACAAAATCAACAATAAAATCAAGCTAGAGAGTTGTATCTGTGTTTTAATTATTATTTTGCTGAAAACGAGTAAGTGTCCGGTGACTTATGGACGGGAGTGTATATATATAACAGTAAGACTGGAGTATCTAGGGAAAGTAGAAAATAGAGGCAATCAAAAGCTTATTGCCTTATTGGAGTTAGATGTAAAGACCCAAGAGGGGAATAAATATTGGCGAACGGAAGAGAAAAAACACTAGGTGTACGGGACCCCTCAAAATGACGGGTTTTAATTTTTTTAATTTAAAATTATTAAGATTCTAAGGATTCACACATGATAAATTATTTAGCAAATTTATCTCTTTGGGTATATATTATTTTTAAAATATTGCTAAAAATGTGGGTAGCACATTCTTGTTATTTTTATGAAGTAATGCAAAGTATCATTTTTAGTGCTCCGTAAACCTAGTGTTAATAGAGAAGTGCGGTATAATGAACAGGTGGAAAATCAGAGAAAATGTGGTAATAGAGGGAAGGATCAACATAAAAGTAGGATAGTGGTTGAGGTATATGGAGAACCAAAGAAATAAAGAAGGTAAGAAGAGGTCGAACAGGGAAGAGGGAAGAACAAGGGTCGGGTGCAATAAGTGGAACGAAGCAAGAGATACAATAATTGTAGATAATCCTTAAGCGACAAACACAGACAATACAATACCAAAGAATAGAATAGATTGCAGGGTAGATTAAGGATAGAATAAAGTTAGGTATATTATCTATGTTTTGTTAAATATGTATTTTTTATAAGGCGGATGTAATTCGTGAAAACCGAGTCCATATCCTGGCTGAGAAGACTGACATTAAACAAATATTGTATAAAAGCGAGCCAGACTCATGGTAAAGATTTTGAACACGATCTATATAATATACATATATGTCATTAAGTTTTTTCTTCTATTACTCTACTTTTCTGTTAACGATAATCAATCATCAGAGAAAATATAGGCATACGATGGATACCAATTTTCATTTCCTTGTACAAAATTGTGAATGACAAAGAAAATTTAATCTCTAAGACTCTAAAATATATCACAAGGCAATCGACCATTTCCAAAAATATTTATCTTAATCTACACTCCTAAAAAAAAATTGAAGCATCAACTTTGTGAACCCGAGAAATTGGGCCAATTTCAAATGATCGTAACTCTGGCAAAAATTGTTGCATCGATATCGTTACAAAATCATTCAAAAGCGCCTTTTTTCCTGCGCAAAAAATCTGGTTGTCGAACATAGTGCGATTTTTCTTTGTTTGAGTTATGCAATATTGAAGCAAAAATGGTGTCTTTAACTTTAACTGGCTCTAGAAAGCGAAAAAATCATCGTAGAATCTTGTGCAAAAAAGGCACTTCTAAAGACACTTACTTTGTTTTTTCAATTTAATTAACATTTCCATATGTTAGGTGTTTCGGAAAATATGTTTAAAATTTGCACAATTTCCTTTTTGCATTCAACTCGCTATATCTCGGCGAGAAATGATCGTAATACCAACATCTTAAGGTCAGCTTGAAGCTGACTTTAATTCAGCTTGAAGCTGACTTGTTGATTGAGCACCTGATGAACCCGCTGTGATAATTTCTCGCCTATGGAAATTGTGTTTAAAGTTACCGATTCGCATAACATGAGGCTAATAGCGCTAGTTCGTCACGTTGGCGTTCGGCTCAAGCGTGCTCTCTTATTCGCATCCGCACCTACTGACTCAAGTGACGAAAGCACCCGAAGACAAACCGAGGTACGCCGACATTATCTTATGTCATAATTCATCTGAAAGTAGAGACTAAAGCTAAAGCTTTCAAATGATTTTTTAACGATATCGATACTACAATTATTGCCGGACTTATGATCATGTGAAATTGAACCAATTTCTCGGGTTTGTAGAGGTGATCCTTTAATTTTTTTGAGCAGTGTATTTTCAAGCTTATTTATTAGAAAGTTATAGTATTAAAAATTTTGGAGAAATTTTGAAAATAACAACGTGGTTTGACAATAACTTTTACGCACCTATTCTGTTCGATTTACTATATTGTATATATTTATGCAAATGTAGATAATCTTATATGTAGATTAAATATTGATTATCGAACAGTACTGAAATTGCGCAGACGCACAGTGGTTCAGAATTGTAGAAAGCTGAACAATATTCGTGTCTCTGTTGATTATACATGACTAATTACAAACAGAACAATTTTAGGGTGGTCTGAAAAAAGCTACCCCTATAGGAAATCTTTTACTTTCATAGTTGATTTAGATTGCGATTTTAAGCAAATGATGTCTCATAAAAATATTTCCTCTCGAAAGTGAATAGTTAAAGATTTAATGTTAATAAAAGCTACGATTTCTACTAAGTTGATACTTAACAATAACTATGCCATTTAATTTTTTGAAAAATTATTCTGAATTTGCATTGTGTACATCAATTGAAAATTTTACGAACTTTCGGGACAACCTAATAATAAATTATCTTTGAAATAATTCGTTATTCATAAACAAACTTTTTCATAAACAAACCAAATATACGGAACATTGTTTACCTATTTCTTTTTCCATAATTATTGAAGTACGTACTTAGCTATTTTTTCGGATAACATTGGAAGACTCAAAAATCAGATTTTTTATTATTATTTTTACATGGAACGCCATATTACGTTAATCGTATTTTATAATTAGTTAAATGCATTATATTGTCGGCAGTTGCCATAAACTTTCCTCGCCAGATTCCCCCAAAGATCTGGGATTGGGTTTGTGCTGCCCATATTGGGACGATATATAGATAATAAAAGATTAAGTTATCACTGAAACTGTGTACCCATGCATCAATAATACATGTACCGACAATAGTTAGAATACATTAGGTTGTTTTACAATTATGTTAGTAATTGATAGGTTTTATCCCATTCATAATTACAATTTTATTTAACTTTTAACTTCTTTCCATACGTTAAATCAAAATAGATTTTACGAAAAAACTACTTTCCTTATTTTCGACTAGATTTTATGTGAGGAATCATCCCCTTGCCGGTTGTACCACGATTTCCCAAATACTATGTACAGAGAAATCACTGTATTAGGATTGCCATGCCAAACAGTGCAACTCTTTACTCTGCTTTCCTACTGTGTACCATGCAGCATTAAAAAATCTAGAATCTCATTTTTTTTAAAAGTCTTGTGTCACCTTCATATGAGCTGTTTAATGCAAAAGTTGCGTAAGTGAATATTTGTCTGTTTGATGATTTAGTCGTCATTAAATAAAAGAATTTTAATATAATTTTAGCATGGCTTGCATAAAACAAAGGTGACATCCTTTCGATATTGTTGTGAATTATAGAACTCTTACCTAATTCATCATTATCTCATAACCCCCTCAATCCCATTCACTTCTTGCCTGAACATGAACTATTCTTTTACATAACACATAGTCTACGATTCGTTTGCATTTATAGATTAAAACCGGTCACTCAAAGAAAGTTTAAACACATCTTACAAAATAATGAAAGATAGAAAACTACAAAAGGGGATAGAAAATTGATAGTTTATTTAAAACAGCGGAACAAGTAAAGAGAAAACAAAAGTAAGTTTCATTCTACATTTTTGTGATTAAAATCTTGATATTCAAACATTTTGTTAGTTTCATCACTTTGTAGGGACTCCGTTGTTGTTTACTACAGCTTACAACCTGTTCGGTATATTTAAAATTAACCACTTGCAGTACGATTATCTTCATCATTAAAATAATTGGAATTTTCACTGGTTCAAAAGTTATACGTGTGTAAAGTAGAGCGATTTTAATCGTTTCTGACAGGTAAGGGCGAATATGCGCTTTAAGATTTGACGATTGTGGTGGGCACTCGAGCTTTTAAATCCTTTTTCCACAAAAAAAATTGAATGTCACGTTTGAAATGGGCTTGCGGTCGACATCTTCCTAAAAGACAAACGACCCGAATCAATTCCATTATTCTTATTCATCTGTGTAATTAGGAATGTAGATGTTAGTTCAAATCAATGTATTCACAGAAATGAATAGAAATATCAACAAATGTGTGTTATGTCTTTGTTAATATTATTACAACGCAAAAGACTTTAAATTTACTTTTGCCCATGTTACGAGCCGAGGGCCAGGGCAGTTAACGCGTAGACCGAGGTTTGTTTGCTTACACAGGGATAGATTGTCGTGGACTAGTCGATGCCTGTTTCATCACCGATTTGTTTAAATATTATTGTTACACCTCGAGCGGTAAAGGTGTATCTATGTGGGAAATACTAGTTACTGGAAATCAAAAGGATGTAGAAATGAATTGAAGACTCGCATGTTTCGTTGCTCTCGGTTTTGACGCACGTAGAAATGCGGGGGCTATGTTAACTAACTTGCCTTGAATAACGGAGGGTAGCGGTTATAGAATTGATTCGAAAAGGACTATGAACCCGATCTCACGACCCGTATCGCTCGGTTTTCAGTTTCAGACTAAAGGTCAATGCATATCTCACAGGCCGGCCGGCCTGCCGCTTTTTCCCAGTTTATAAGCATTTTGGAGTCCGGGACAGCCATTAGAGAGGGTTCGAGAGGCTCGGAACAAAGGCACAGCGTGTCCTCTGCTACCAGAACCCCAGGGCTTCGCTGCCCAATGCTAGAGCCGTACGACTAGCCTGCGACTACGAGGTGTGTAAATAAAGTAATGAGACTGATTTTTTTTCAAGTTTTTATTCAAATATAATTACAATGCAATATTGTCTCCTTCAAAATAGGTCCCTTGGGAAGCCACACAGCGCTGGAGACGGTCCTTCCAATCATCATAGCATTGCTGGAACTCGGATAGTGGAATAGCCTTCAGCTGATCGGTTACAGCTGTTTTGATGTTTTCAAGTGTCCCAAAATGAGTTCCCTTGAGGTGATTTTTCAATCTCGGGAAGAGGAGAAAGTCACAAGGGCTCAAGTCTGGTGAATAAGGAGGCTGAGGAGCCACAAGAATGTTTTTACTGGCCAAAAACTCGTTTATTGAGATTGCAGTGTGACATGGCGCATTTTCCTCATCTCCAATTCATTGGTCAAAATCTGATGAACGGAGGTGTGATTCAAATTCAACTGTTCCGCGATCATTCTGACTGTCAACCGTCGATCTGAACGACATTTTCATCGGTGTCTGCACTTGAAGGCCTTCCGCTTCGTGGTTCATCTTCAATCGACTCTCTTCCTTCTGAAAATGCCTTAAACCACCGAAAAACCTGGGCCCTTGACAAAACACTTTCTCCATAGGCCTGCCGAAGTTTTTCAAATGTTTCTGTTGCATTGTGTCCAAGTTTGAAGCAAAACTTGATAGCACACCGTTGCTCAAAATTGACGCCACTCATTTTTCGAACGGACAAGAAAAAACTGTTTCACGAAAACTAACGCTACGGAGAAACAAATTACTGTAGCGAGTTCAAACTCATACTGGAGTCGTATCACATGTGCACCTGACGCTGCTCAAAGCCTCTCGTCTCCAGCGTTGCCGGATCGAAAGCGACGTTGCCACTCTCATTACTTTATTTACACACCTCGTATTTTCGACGAGTATATTCGCAGGCTAGCTGTACAGCTCGTGGCGTGGCAGTACGAAGACAGAATGAACATGCTGTATTTATTTAAAAAGCTATCAACCAGAACTTTTTTGAGTTCCTCGTGGTAATAGATGGGGAATACCTTGTTAAGGAATTTAAACGTTATAACAAACAAAATAACAATTTATTACTATGCTAACAAACCTATTTCCACCTCAGGCGCGCCTGTAGGCCCAACTAGACCCAACTACGAAAACATAGTAATGATTTCGTCGGAGGGTGATCATAAGGTAATTAAAAAACACGTCGCAGAAACTAATGTTTACGCTCGCCTCATCTGACTTTGCTCGTCATAAAATTGATGGACTACAAATCTGACATTTCTAACGGTTCACATACATGCAAGGATACATGGGGTGCCTCATTACCGCCAAGTGGGAAATTCTAGTTATGTCTCCTGCGGCGAACTTCTGTCACGGAGAAACCTCAGAATTGTCCTTTGCGTGGGGGTAAAAAGCGCGATCCGAAATATTATTTTCGGGTAAGAGACGAGGGTCGCTGTGGGGATAGGTACAACCTGGCCTTGAAATAATTTTAATTTCGCCATTTTGGAAGTGTCACCGTTTTTTTAATTGCTCGGGTGTAGCATTTTTACATTCGTCGAAGAGGTCGGGGTCTACAAATTACTTTACAGTAAACAGATGTTGACCTTAACCCGTTCATGAGCGAACTTAGACCCTTTATATAGTCCAATTTTATTTAAAAAGAAGCCAGTGGAGGTATGGAAAAATCTGGAAGGCATCCCTCTAAACTTTCCCATATGCGTGTACTTTCCCCTAATGGCGTAATTGTTTAATCATGGCATATGGCCCGGATCTCCTGTAGAGAAAAACGTATGGTTTCAAGGAGGGAGTATGACACTCATGTAAACAGAGTCTCCGTACGTAACACCCACTACACATGTAGAACGAAATGCATTGTTAACATATTATGTGAAAATAGACGAACAAACAAAAGAAATTTGATGTTGTATAGTGTGGAGAGGATGCCCCGATTTACATGAATGTTGTCAACATTTGTAAAACCATCTACAGTTATTAATACTCATATGCCGAAATTCCAATTTTAATCCTTCTTTTGTCCACCACTGTATATTATAGTATGACTTCCAATAGTAAGATCAGAAATAAATGTCGTGGCGACCGATTTACAATTTACCCTATATACCTTACATCTGAACTCAAAGGTAAGGTAACTCGCTTCCTAAAAGTGGTACAGATTTTTCGATAAGGTTGAACATATTCGAGGCACAAAGAAGTACATACGTCAATATAGAGATGTGTAGCCTGGAAAACTGCCCAGGATAAATGAAACTGACATTTCGCAATATTTGGATGTCATAGAGTTATCGGAACCGCATTCTACGTTGCCACGGATGAAATTCTGTAAACGTTCTCGCGTTCGTGCGCGAAACATTCAAATTGTTCCTGCTTGTTCTAGAAGACCGACTGTCGAAGGACATTTATGGACGTTTCGAGACTTCTCAATGGAAGAGCATGCTCGACGCTTAGAATCGGAGGGCCGATGAAAGAGACACGAACAGCATGACTTGCCGTGGGTTTCACTTATAGGCGGGAATCGATATCTCGATTCCAGGACGTTCGAAGATAATTGCGCTCGTTAAAGGCACGAGAAATTTTATCGATTCGTACGTTCTAAAACGTAATCGTCTATTCACGCCGCTTAATCACCGGTTCCGTACCCGCTGATCTTTGATCGACATGGCTCACGAGAGCAGAAAATAAAATAATCTCCAACCTACATTTTGTGTACCTTCGTGCACAACTATCAAGCCACTTAATAGGAAACGAAATAGACGTGAACATTTTTTAGAAAATGACTATGGTTGTTAACACTACGTTATAATACAAACAGTTTATAATAAATAATTTGTAAACCATTATGATTCATTGAAAGGTCACTGTTTTTATGTTATTTATCAATTTTTTACCAAATTCTGTGTACTTTCCTTGTAATGTAACTACAACTTCTTCAGTCTTCGAAAAAGTTTCTTGAGATTTGAAGGGATTGTTCATTCCATTTAATGGAAATAAAAGAAACTAACTGTAAGATTATCATTTCTTTTTATCTCGCTTGAAATGAATTATTGTCATTCTTGTAACGTGGCAAACAATATTACTAAGAATAAACAAACACATTCTGGTGCTATTGTTAGCTTCGAAAACTTCGAGTCTCGAATTTATTCTTATAAAATTCGGATATACTCTGCATTGATGATCAAATAATTTAAGGAATATTAACGCAGTTTGAAGAGGGTCGAATAAGTAACGAGAAGGAAGCTCGGTGTTGCATTCGACAAATTGCCGGAGAACTCGACAGTTCTTTACGCATCGTTAAAAATCAAACGCCAGATATTGAATATAGCATCAAATTCAATAATGTCTAGCAGTCACATTAATAGAACGTACCTACTACATGGAAGTAGTAGGAGAAGAGATAAAGACTAACGAATAAAATTTTATTCGACACTATCAAATAAATGTGCAATAGAATAAAAATTTATCTTAATATGATTTTATTCGAATAAGAATTTATTTGTACAGAACGAAATTGATCTGAAATATTCTTATAAAATTACGTAAAAACAAAAACAAGCAACAGTTATTCGCGTAATTCGAATAATTTCACAATCGACATTCGAATAAAATATTCGACTAAAAATAATTTATTCGAAAAATTATTTTACATAAATATTTATTCGGAACAATTCGAATAATGCTCAACTCTGTTTAGAAGCTAGTAGGTGCTCGAACTAGTGTATCTCAACTAAAATATGGCGAGTACATATGGAAAATTATTTCAATAATATCTCGTTAACTATTAGATCTAGGACATATGAAGGTCAGTACATTTTTACGCAGAATTCGACCCTTTATCGATTCACGATATAAAAAGTAGGTCTTTCCATTCAAAGAAATCAAGGTGACCTTGAAATATCCGAAACGCCTACAATTACAAAAAAATATATACATTACATAATATATACCTCCAAACCATACAACTTATCTATACAATACATTTTCGTACAATGCATACTTTAGACGTTATTCAGGGTGAACAAGTTGCGTGGGACACCCTGTATTTGTTAATACAATATTAATACGTTAGCATTAATTCTTAATATTGAAAGCAATAAATATCTTACGCAATAAAAGAAAATCAGAATTAAGAAAATCAGACGCTATATTTGCGTTATGGGTCCAAAAGAGATTAATAAGAGACATTAATTGAGTAAGTGTACAATTTTTGCATTATATGTATAGATAACTTTGATTGTTTCAAACGAACAACAACAGCCAATCAACGACACAAATAAATCGAGATATGACAGTTTCCATCCTTACATTGTGTCAGAAATCGTAACGGGGAAGATATATGTCAATAAAATTTATATTCTGCAGTATTATTGTATCAATATTCGCGTCAGATATGCTACGAAAATACTGTATACGAAAAACTATATCAAGAACTGTTTATGCCTTTTAGTTCCAGTTATACCAATTGACAATATTGACAAATTATTTGCTATAAAATATGTATGTTTCAATAGCTACATTAATCGTAAGTAAAATATTTCAAATAAAAATAAAATTTTAATTTTTAATACTGAGTACGAAGTATACAGGAAAACAATTCATGAAAAAAACAGATTTGGGTGTCATTTAGGAATTTTTTAATGAGTTAAAATTTCTTGTACCTTAAAGTGTGTTTAAACTCGATACGTTATCGTGTTTTTATTACCTAAATCCGACAGAACGTTTATATTCCTCTGGTGTGTAAAATAAATAGATTGAATAATTATGTAAGAATGTAGTACTCATATACAGGATGTACAAGATCGTGTAAACAGAACGAGGAACAACGAGAATTACACAACATCAATGAAACGTACAATAAACGTTCAGAATTTCTGCATATGAGTATTAATAACTGTGGATGGTTTTTCAAATGTTGATAACATTCATCTAATCCGGGGAATCTTCGCCACACTATACAACATCAAATTTCTTTTTTTTTTTTTTGTTCGCCTATTTTCACATAAGTAATATGTTAACAATCCGTTTCGTTCTACACGTGTAGTGGACAAAACTAAATTTAAAGTCTTTTGCCTTGTAACAATATTAACAAATACATAACACACATTTGTTGATATTTCTCTTCATTTCTGTGAATACATTGACTTAAACTGACATCTACATTCTTAATGACACAGATGAATAAGAATAATGCCTGAGAAGAATCTCAGGCCATGAAAAGAATCAAGCCGAATTCAAACATGACATTCAATTTTTTGTGGAGAAAGGATTTGTAGCGACCGGTCGTACGCACACAAAAGAGTTTTTCTTTCGTGCAAACGGCCAACGTAATTTGCGACTCTCGTTCGACGATGCTATTTTTAAGTGGACATTTTCCAGACCTAGTCGAAACGTGTTTATTAGAGTTTTGTCCCAAAGTCCTCAATAGCAAACTGAGACCGTCGTAAATTAAGAGACGAACTGAAGGGCACTTGAAGCGGACCCAACGGTCTACATATCGACACTTGGGTCAATCGTGGGTGGCCCGGAGGAAAGTCCCATCATCCTCTCCGATCACCTCGCCGTTCCGAAAACAAACACGCCAAGGGCGGAAGGAACAGGGGTGAGACGAAGAAAAAGAACAGCTCTGATTGGAAGGACCCAAAGCGTGGGTTAGCCAATCAGGGTTGTTTAGGATTTTTACCAGGGCAAACGAGGGCGTTAGAAGTTGTAGAGCAGTCTGTCGAAAGTCGTCTTGAGACATACTTCGGATTTGTACAGACAGTCGTCGAGCGTCGTCCATAGACACACCTCGAAAATTGTAAAGACGCGAACGTTAAGTGTACATATAGATTAAAGTCAGTTCGCCAGTACAAGTGTCGATCATTCACAGACCTTACCCACAGATTTAAAAGCTCGAGTGCCCGCCACAATCGCCAGATCTCAATCCCGCCGTAAATCTCTGGACAATTTTAGAAGCGCATATTCGCCCTTACCTATCAGAAATGCTTAAAATCGCTCAACTTTACACACGTATAACTTTTGAACTAGTGAATTCCTAATGTTAAAACTTGAATTTTTGACATTTTTCTTGTCAATATTTACGGGGTTCCATAAAAAACGTCCATAATTTATGTTCTCCTAAGTTAAAGTGTAGCCGATAAAGAAGTTCCAATTATTGTAACCACGAAAATAATCGTACTGCAAGAATGCAGTACGATTAGAAAAGTATTAATTGTAAAATAAGTAAAATTGTAATCACAAAAATGTAGAATTAAATCCTTGCTGACATTATGATGTCGCTAAGAACCTGCAGTTGATGTGATATAAAACCACATAATAAAAGAAGAACTTACTTTTGTTTGTTCTTTACTTGTATCATCATTTAAAATAAACTATCAATTTTCTATCTCCTTTTGTGTTTTCCTTGCTTTCATTATTTTGACGGATATGGATGTTTATAAAAACTTCATTGCTGCTTTAAAGTGATATTTCAGTTTGTAAAAATTGTGGTTGTTATCGTACGCATTACTATTTTTAAACTTTCTTTTTCCCGTCACTGTAACTCTACTTTATAAAACCGGTAAGGTATTCCAATACCTATGATCGAGGACGAATACATACATATATATGTTCAAGTGAGGAGCAAACGTTTTGCTCGAGTCTTTGTATTCGTTTCGTATACATTTTTATCCGTGTGAACGTAGACATTATCAAGCCGCATTTATCGAGGACTGAACTAGATCGCGTTACGAGTAAAGTCGACTGTAGCTACTTCCTCCAACGGTATAAATTTTTAATTCGAGTCAATTGTGTACCAGTTTCCCTCGTGAATTCAAATTGAGATAGTAAGAAACAGGATTAAGTTTTTTCGTAAGAATTTTTGAACGGCGTGTAAAAACTTTCGATACTGGTCGCAAGTACTTAAAACCTCGAGACGAATTTAACCACAGGAGATCCTATTTTTCGACCCCAACGAAGACGACAAGTCATTAAACAATAATGCCATGGATATGGGTCGACCGACTTGGTCGATAAACCGACCGTGCATTTGCCATGGAGAGCTACTAGAAGCTTAAAATAATGAATATCTACTACAGCGTTACATCTTCTACCAAACGCGATAGAAATTATTTCCAGTTATGCCGTGCGGAGACTATTAAACATACGAAGATTTAGGAGGATTGTAATTTTCTTTCTTTGGCTCTGTTATAATATCAGATTACGTCTTACAAGCTAGCTTGGAACTTAAAAGAAGTCGGTAAATATATTATTTTGTTAGGTTATGTTTGAATAGAGTGGCGTGGATTTTGATATAAGATTATATTTATTTAAACTTCTTACACAATATAATTGAAGAACAAAAACAAAGTGATAGTAGAACCATTTCTAACCGATGAAACAATATAAGAAGGCGAGTATTTTTTACTTAAAACCAGGGATTGAAAACTGTTATGATATCGGTTCCGGTTCTCGAAACAGTTATAAATAACCGAAATGATGGTGATGATGATTGTTACGAGAATATCGGTTCTGGCTTATATCGGTTACGGTTACGGTTCTAGGGAACCCATATTATTTCGGATATGGATTTCGGTTCCGGTTTCGGTTTTGTCATTCTGTATTCTGTGTTGTGTTCGTCCTCATATATTTATTATTTATTATTTAAGCAGTTATTATGATATGGGTTCCGAAATGATGTTATAACTGTTACGATAATATCAGTTACGGTTACGGTTCTGGAGAACCGATGTTCTGTCATTCTGTATTCATTCTGTTCTTCATGAGTGTTTCGAGAACCGGAACCGATATCATAATAGTTTTCAATCCCTGATTACTAGTATATAAGTGTACACTCGCGTAGTATTCTATGACACGTGGTATTTTACCCAACGTAATAGCTTTTCGGCATAAATAGGTTAATACATTTTTATTCAGAATACCAAGATGCATCAAATATTGCATAAAAAATTATATGATTCCATTAAAAATAAATAGAGATGACCTTCATGTGTCCCTCATGCGTATAGTTACAAACAAAATAGCGCCACTGGATTACATCATCCTCGAAACAGAAAAAGTTTCATATGAAATATTTCTTCAAATAACGAATAGTTCTGGAGATAATTGCATTTATTGGTTAAAATGGGCACTCTGTATATAAAATAATAAAATAGAATATATTGTCAATATTGGATCAGGTTATTCTGAAGACTTCGATATTTTTAACTCAACAATGGCAAAATGAGCAGCATTTCACCGCCATACCTATTTAATAAATAGTAGTAATAGTGTTTAATAATAGTATTTATCAAATATTTTACGTATGCGTACATATAATATATGAGTATAGTACTAAACCAAATTTTTCAACAAAAAGATATGATACGATTTCGTTTTTTAATGTCTTAGTGTTTTAATGGCCACTGTTACCCAAAAGCGTGATGGCTTCTTAAATATATTCAAAATTAAAATATTCTCACAACTAATGACTTTTCATTACAAAGATGAAAAATGATTTACGACCTACTAAGATTATTAAGAAAGAAATAGCTTCGCAAGTGGCTCCTGCTCCTGATAATTGATACAGACAATTTTTATTTTGTATAAAAATCCGTAATCTAATAGCAGCAAAAATCAAAGAGGTAACCTCACGTGGAAGGCCCTGTGTAAATTTTATTAGATTATCGATTAGTGTGTTTTAAATACAAGTTCAATAATGTACTAGGTACCTACACTAGGTTTTTGTACAATACTTAAAATTTTGTACGTATGCACCTTACGATAAAAATGGAATTTCGACCGAACGAAAAGTATCGATGAATCATTGGCTTGGCAGGGGCAGGTCTAACGCCATTCTTTTCCAGCTGGTCCTAGTAGCGATATTTTACGCTTGGCATATGAGATCCAATCTAAACCGTCATTGTACTTTGGTTTTTAGTAAGATTTATGCATTTTTCTTCGTGAACTTGTATGCGCAGTATCTCAAAAACTACGCAAAACCAAATATATCTTTTATAGGTCGCCGATGATGTTTTCGAATATTAATTCAAATATCATCAATTCACGTTAACAAAGATATTATATGTATACCCGTTGAAAAACAACACCTGAAACCACAAGAGAAGCGAAAGATAGCAATTAAAAAAGAAAAAGATCGTGCCAGCTCAGCCTTTGAAATTAAAAAATCAAAATTTCTTAATTTTGATTTTTCATCAATGAAGCTTTTACCATCGTATTCGTCACGTTCTTCTGATTAAAATTACACCAAACGCGACATAATTACGATCATAATTGGCTTTACAAAGTTTTCTCGATTTATGTCCAGAACATGGGTCTAGCCAATGACATATATTGGTCAGGAGATATTGGTCTAGAATACTGTACTATTCTTTGATACACTGTCGTACGTAGAAAAGGACAGCGACGGTACAGTCGCCGAGAAGTGTAACATAATACGGGTATATTATATCGGTGCGAGACCAGGAGACCACTACTAATCCAATAACAAAACTGCTTTATTTTTCATTATTTTTTAATGGGACTTTCATCAACATATTTGTGGCATTTTTCTCATGAAAATGAGAACAAATATAATATAATTCCGATGATATTTACTTGTGTAATGCACCATTAAAGTTTCAGACGTATGGGAAAGAAAGAGACGCGGAGAGTTGCGGCTACCGGTACAGTTTAAAGGTCCACGTGAGCTGAGGCCTTTAAATCAAAACTGAAACTTTTTTATTATTAATTATTTATTTACGAGACTTCCACCAATATATTTGTTGAATTTTTCTGATTAAAAAGATACCAAGCACGATACACTTCGGGTCATATTTACACAATTTTTTTGTTAATATAATTATAATGGGAAGTAACTTTCATCGCTCATTACCCAAGTAAATTTCATCGGAATTATATCATATTTGAATTAGAAATCATCATTTTCATTAGAAAAATGCCACAAATATGTTGGTGAAAGTCCCATTAAAAAAATAATGAAAAATAAAGCAGTTTTGTTATTGGATTAGTAGTGGCCTTCTGGTCTCACAACGATATACCCGACCAGTGTTATGTTCACACCCCTCGGAAGCGACGGCACTCGAGCTTCTTGACTCCTCACTTCTTGACGGCTAACTCAGAAGTCTCGGCGACGTGTATTCCGGATTCACTGTATTATAATACACAGTTATACCTCGCTTGCGCGGGGCATCTTTTGTGAATGTATAGACAGCTATTTTCGATCGTTTACTTACGATGGCATATCAGTTCGCACTACGTTTTGCAACTTGAATTTTGAGTTTTGTCTAGTTAGCTTGCATTGTTCGGGACACTGTGCGATTGGAAGAAATGTGGGAATATAGGATGGTACTTACTGATGATGATATTGACGACTATGTATGATGAGAATATAAGATGAGTCCAGGAATGATGCAATTAGACGAAGTACCTGAAACATATTAGAAGATAACCGATTACAAACGATATTGCGAATAGAGTAATTGGGATTGAAATCGAAAACTACATAATAGCTTACACAAAGTCCGTTACAAAAGTCTATCTACATTTGACAAATGTCAAAATTAAAAAATTATAGAAATTTTGCACACTAATCGACATCAATTAACTTTCCCTTTAAAATTAACTGATTTTGAAAAAATGATGAAGTTTTACAGATCATATTACATCAAACTTAACTAAATAGAAGTACAAGAAAAATTTATACTATAGCCGCAAAGGTCACATTAAAATTCACAATTGTTATGATCATCACCACCTATGGTAATTATTTATAGGTTTTCATATGATCCTATTGTTTGTTTATTTATATTCCATTATAGATACGTATGAAAACATCATATTTTATCGTTCGTTTTATTGTTTAAAATATCGAAGCTGGCATATGGTTGTATACGTTTATTACTGACTGCGCTAATTAAATTTGATTAGTAACACTGCAAACTTTACCGTCGAGCGACGGATCATTGTCGTAGTAGCTTCCGCAAAAGAACGTCTTGTCGCGTGCCGTGAGAATTCGTTTTCGTTTCGCGACGCAAGTGCCGAGTTTTATCTCGCGACGTGCCGTGTACATCCGGCATCCGTTCTACGCCTCGTGCAATTCGCTCACGCCGGAGCCGTCGGCGTTTTGAGCTTATCGGCAGTTTCCCATCAGAGTAGAATTCGGAAGTATTCCTCGCAGAAGCCGCAGTCGTAGGAAATTGTAGTCGAATCCATCGTTTCGCGCTTATTGTAGTCGAGCCCTTCTTTTCGCGTTTATTGTAGCCGATTCCCTCTTTTCGCGTTTCTGGTAGCGAATTCCGCCGCGGAGAGAATTTTGTATCTCGTGCGTCCGACGTTGACCTCGCGCCCTCGCGGTCCCGCGAGCTCGCGTAGCGCTCGTCGAACGCGTTAACGTCCGGGTCGTTCCGGGAACTATCGCGACAGTCAAATTGTAATCGCACCGACCATCTGCGTTCCGCGAAGTTTCGCCTCGGTGAACGTTTATCTCGTGCCGACGTACCGCACCAGCGCGGCGATCTTTTACCGCTCAGACAACCACACGCTGCGAAACCGTCACCTATTCGCCAATTCTGTATCGGGCGCGGCCGCGTGATCGCACTGTTTGCAAAACGTGACCTGTAATAAACACCTAGAGCCAATTTCGTACTTCGTCATTTTCGACCTGCGATATCCACCCTGCCGTGAGAGCTGTCCCCGTTATTCCCGTGTCCGAACCCCAGACCCGTTCGCGTCTCCCTTCCGTCTCGCGATTCTCGAAGGAACGCCTTCCGCCCTCCGCTTCGAACGAGGGCGAGAAGTCCTCGTGTTTCGCGTGGCACCCTTCCGGTGCCTGGCGCCCGAGCAGAAGGCTCTCTTTTCGGTTCTGACCTTCGAGAACTCGTTAGTACCGGGAGGACCGCGTACTCACGAACGTACACGGCCCGGCCTCAGCGCCCGTAAATTCCCGGAGTTGGGCCCGTTCCCGTCTTCCTACGCGGCGAAAAGAGCCAACGTTACAAATTATATTAGCGGGAAATTAGTATATACATATGATCCGAATGATATCGTTTTTGGTATCATTTTAATCAGAAAACTCCCACGAATATATTGTTGAAAGTCTCATAAAAAAATAATTCATAATAAAAAAAGTTTAAATTCTGATTTAAAGGCTTGGGCTCACACCAGTCTTTCATCTTTCCTGAACGCTTCGACTCTCCGCGTCTCTTTCTTCCCATACGCTGTATTTCTTTGCGCTTGAAATTTTCATCGTTCATTACACAAGTGAAGCATCAGAATTATATTATATTGGGTATCATTTTCATTAGAAAAATACCACGAATATGTTGGTGTAAGTACCATAAAAAAATAATCAAAAATAAAGAAATTTTGTTAGTGGATTAGTAGTGGTCTCCTGGTCTCACACCTATGTATATACCCGACCTATATTATGTTTACACTTCTCAGCGACGGAGGCCACTCGAGCTTTTGGACCCATCACGGGGTATACTCAGCGGCAGTGGGAATAGTTGTGGGAATAGTTTTATCGGCTAGATATTTGGGACATATATCGAGTAAAGACTGTTACGTACGGAGACTTTGCCTACGTGACTCACTCACTCCCTTTGTATGTACGTGCGTAGATGGAAAAGATCGGTTAAGTCGACTTTTCTCACATCTATCATTCCTGCTTGGTTAATTAAAACCGTGCTAGGTAGTTCTTTTTGATGGTGAGGTGTTTTGAGCGGTAGAGAAATTGGACAACTTGTTAATAACAATAACTCGTATTTTAATTATGACGACTGTACAAAGATATGACTAGTTGAGAACTGATTGAATACAAACTGAAGACTGAAGACTCGCACGCAGAGATGGGTATTTAAGAGATGTGAAATTAGTGGTGGAGGTGGTAAATGGTAGAGGGAGAAAATTGGGGGTGAGTGGTTAGAAGTTGTCCAGACGCTGTCTTAAAGTGCCGGAAACTCGCGGAGAAAATGGGACGAGTCCCGTCGTTTGGGTCTCAAGAGTCTTCGATTCTTAGGTTAATTTATTGCCTCTAGTAAGGGTGATCGAAGTGATTTCAGCCCATAAATTTTCAATTGGATTTATGTCTGGACTTTGCGGTGGAGTAGTTAACATATGTGGTGTATTATATTTGATCCATTCTTTCACAATTCCTGCAGTATGCTTAGGATTGTTATCTTGTTGGAAGTGGAAGTCTTCCAATAATCCTAATTTACGGGCACTTTCTTTAAGGTTGTTCCTTAAAATATTTAAATACTTATATTTATCGAGTATTCCATCAATTATTACCAAATTTCCGGTGCCACTTGCTGCCATGCACCCCCACACCATAACCGATCCGCCTCCGTGTTTCACTGTTTGGTGTAAATTTTTAATTTCCAATTCCGTATTTGGTTTTCTCCAAACATAATTTTGACCATCTGAGGCAAAGATGTTAAATTTAAACCCATCCGAAAAGATGACTTTATCCTAGAGAAAAAGATCTTTATTGTGATATGCTTTTGCAAAAGCCAGTCTTTTTTTCGATTTACCGCATTAATATATGGCTTCTTTCGTGGTACAAAGCCATGAAAATCATTATTTCGTAAGATTCGTCGACATAATTCGGGATGAACTTCTTTATGAAACATATCAGGTACCATATTTATGAGTTTAGGAGCGGATATAGTAGGATCTTTTTGTATTTCGCGAATGATAATTTTCTGTTTTCTTTCAGTTAATTTCTTTCGTCGACCTGATCGAGCGTTGTTCGCAATTGTTCCTTCATTTTTTACGCTGTTGAATCCTTTTCAAATTTGACTGACATAATCTTGAGACTTCCCCCTTACTACAGATACCAAATTGTTCTATACAGATTAGTTTAGTACATCTTATTTTATTCATTAAAAGTAAACGTAAGCGTTCGAATACTTTCGTGAGCCACTGTAGATATTAAAAGAATTGAAAAAAACTTTCATGTGTCAAAGATATATGTACTTATAGATTCCGGTACATTATATAACAAAAAATGGTAACATACAAAAAATTAATTACAACAATATATTTCCTGAACATTCTATAAAATTACGCAACTATTGATAAATTTGAATAACGACCTTCATAAATAATTAAAAAAAAACTGTATGATTAAACTGTAATAATGAAAATAATATCGTTATATAATAAAGTTTGTTTAATAAAGCATCATTCGATCATCGCACTTTATATGGACGATTCGAGAAGAAAAATTGCAAAATCGTAGGCAAGCAAAACTTTAGGAAACTTGAAATGAAATGAATGGAATGCAATGAGTACAATGGTGCTGCACCTTTGTTCGCAGTACAACCAATTTCAGAAAAGATCTGTTTCGTCAGCTTGTAGTTACATAGTACATTGGTTTCGCACGGTTCATCTTCCTTTACAGCCGCCTTCCTTCAGAAATACTCCACGCGATTTCCCACCGTATTCGAAACCCCAGTTCCGATAAATAGATCGCATTTTCCAAATGCTCAGATATCCGATAGTCCACTCCGTTCCGTCGCGCCGCACAGTGGTCCAGATCGAGGAATTAGCTTATTTGATAAAAAAGCAATTTGCTCATAACGATGCTTATCGAATGTATATTGCTTCAAATGTCCACGACATTCGAAAACGGCGAAATTAACGAAGTTTATTAAAAATTGTGATTAGAACAAGCATTTAAAAATCAACACATTATGAATCTTATTTTTCACCGAAAAAATGACCTCATTCCTTACTGATATTCTGAAGAATCTACTTCATATTGTGTGTCCATTTTTGTTTCAAATGAATAGTATTTGTCTATATTGAGAGTATATCATATATATTAAGATTTAATATTTATAATGTATTGAAATTTTAAGATAAGACGGCCAAATAATCGCAATTTAAAATAAAAAAACACTTTATCTCCAGAATTAAAGATTATTTTGTTATTTCAAAACCTGGTAACAGCTAAGGTCAAAACCTGCAAGTCGAGGGTAAAAAACATTTTCCACGAATATCTTGGAGACTACTGCAGATAGAAAAATGGTGTACATGGTAAAATTGCGAGTCTTTTTATAAGCAATACACTTGTAAAGACAGATTTCAAATATCATCATTTATTTCAATAATATACTAAATATCATTCATTATTCACATGTTATCGCAATTTTTCGGGCATTTCCAGTGCTCTGCCGACAAAATATTTCCAACAACAATAAATCAATAATTACAAAAAAACAAAAAAATTTTTTTAATAAAAAATTAATGTAACATTGATTTTTTAATTGTCACTATATATTTTTTACTTAATAATAATGTTATAACTGACGTCAACCTACTTTACTGTGGCTTTAAGTCTTTGAACAATGCTAAAATCTTTGTGAACATCTAATTCCCCGAACTGGACCACGGCGCGCCGTGAATAACGTATGTCACGAACATTTCTTAAAAAATCTACTGATAACTTCATTTCTACTTCAAAATCGTATCTTGCAGTTGCACAATGTTACAAAATACAGAAAAATAAGAATGCAAAACTCGTTTTAAAAATCGATTTATACGCACTCGGTGAAAAATGAAAATTGCTGATGCAACGAGTATGACATAAATATAAAGGATTTGTTTGTTAAGTATGTTATCTCTTATTAATGCCGAGGTTAGATCATTTTACAGTAATTTATCCATAACATAAAATATACGAGACGTTGACCTTAACTTATTGTGAGATTTATTGTGAGTTGAAGAATATAGTGTCAGTGAAAGAAAAGAATTTTAAAAAATCAATACAATATTCAGTTTGTAAAAGTTGTGGTACAGTACAGGGTGCGTATACAGAGTGAGTCATCTAACGTTTGTACCTCAAATATGTTTGACGTTTTTAAAGATGCAATAAACGTCTTGGGTATAAAAATAGGGTTCACACAAAAATGATTGTTTTTATGTAATTTTTTTTAGAGATATCAAGGTCATCTTAATTCTATAAAATGGGACTACCCTTTCTTAGACAACCACGATGATAGTTCCTTTTGTTAGAAATTCAGTGATTGTAACTACTGGAGGCCATTCGAGGTCACTGATAGAGGAAACGTATAAGATTTAAAATACAAGGCATTACGTAAGAAAACCGTCAGTTATTGTCATGGGAACTTACGCCATGGGAATTCTGTAATGCATACAGCGATAACGATTATATTCGTAATAGCCATTTAAGAGGTTAAAAACAGCAAAGATATTTGAGGTACAAACGTTAGATGACACACTCTGAATAAGGCTTCATGCTTTTATACATCGATCATTTAGTTCCGAACATACATATAGAGTCTCTTTTTATAAGCAATTTAAATACAGCAAAATCTTTAATTTGGCTCGATAAACAATACAGCAAAGTTATATACAACTCCAACGTCAACTGCGGAAATCATCGGCGGATCGAGAAATCACCGTTCTTGTCTAACTAAGTGGAACGAGCGCCTGACAAATCACCGACCTGTTGTATCAACACGGCTAGTTAGAACCAAACAGGTGCATGAACACAGTTCGACTAATCGTTTGAGATACGATCATCGCTGGCAAATATGGAACGACAACCGTACATCACTCGAGGCAACGAAAATCTGTCGTCAGCTGAATTCGCGCGGGTATAATTTTTACATTGACAAAGGCAAACAAGACCCTTCCGAGTCGTGGTGATAAATTGTTCGAAACGTGAAGCACGCCAGACAATATATATTTATAATGCGGGTTGAATATCGAAAAACAATAAAATACTTCTGAATGACTTTTTTATTTGGTATACATTCATCGAATAAAAGTATTATAGAAGTTTGCAACAAACTCGTTGTCGTGATCCCGGAAGGAGAACAACTTCAGTGTTTTACATAAAAAGCCTTTATTTTGAACTAGCGGACTCACGATGTTAACAACTCGAAGTATGAACAAATTCTGATCTAAGATGGTCAGGAGGAATGGTAGGAGTACGGTTGTAATGAGAGAACAAGGCAAAAAGGAAGAGAGTGAAGAGAGTGGAAATGTCGGTTGGGTTTTATGAACGGGAGAACCCTGCGTATACGCAGGGTTCGTTTTCTATAGAAAACTACCATCGTCGGTACAAACTCGGTCGACGATGGGACTCGCTGTAATGTGCTATACAGGGTGAATTCGATAAAGCAGGACACCTAAATATCTCCGTTACTTTTCGTTGTACAAAAAAACGTTACGTCCGTTCAAGGATTTGGAAACTTGTTATTTAAGAATTGTGTTACGACACGGGAAGAATGGGCCGGACATTCGTCATGTTGATACCACATATTTTCACGAATGTTCAAAGGTGTATTTTCCAGGAGAATTGGTAACGATTCTCGTAAAAATGCAATGTATTTTTCTGCATTTAATGTTCCGGTAATAAAGTGAGGCCCAATTATTTGGTTATCTAAAATTCCGCAC
Source organism: Halictus rubicundus (assembly GCF_050948215.1). Lineage (NCBI taxonomy): Eukaryota > Metazoa > Arthropoda > Insecta > Hymenoptera > Halictidae > Halictus > Halictus rubicundus. Next base: position 4,654,416 of record NC_135150.1, on the reverse strand, counting down.
CAAACATTGACGGACCATGGTCTGTGTTTGTCGACTGTCCGTAACCACCGCGGATTTTCAGATAACCAATAATGCAGGTTTTTTAAATTTATTTGCCCGTGATTTGTAAACGAAGCTTCATCGGTAAATAATACTTGATTAAAAAATGCTCTATCGTTTATCAATTGTCTCAATCCCCACTGGCAAGAGTTTACACGATTTACAAAGTCTCTACCATGAAGTTCTTGATGAATTGATAGGTGAAAGGGGTGAAGTTTGTGTTCCTGGAGTATTTGCACTACAACATTTTTGACTAATGCCACTTCCTCGTGCGATTTGCCTCGTACTAGCATGAGGGTTTGTATTCACTGCTGCCAGAACATTAATTGTGTGTGCTTCATTCCTTACAGTCCTCACCTTTGTACGTTTTTTATTTTCGACACTACTAGTTTCACGGAATTTATTTATCAAATTGGAGGAAACGGAAACTGATGGACAATTACGGAAAAACAAACCGCCGTGCTCCACTGTGTGACGATTGGCGCATCGCAGGCTCACACTCAGCGAATAGGCGACACCAGTTTCGGTGACAGATCCTTGAACAAAGGATCTTTGTGCAGCGTCCTGCGAGGCTGACGTAAGAAAATTAAACCTTGAGGTCAGTAGGCGTTGCACAATTTGGGATGACGCCCAGAACTGGTGATTGGTCCTGTCTATCTCTGCCAAAGGAATGGTCTTCTCCCGTGAGTGCACGAGCTAATTTTGAATTAAAACCGTCGAGAACATCGCGAATCGCACATCGTGGACTTTACATTGTGGACGTTACATTTGGACTTTACATGTGGACGTTACATTTTGGACCTTATATTTAGACTTTACATCTTGTACCATATATTTTGTGTCTTGATCCTGAACTTTTGAACAAGTTGATCTTGACCCTTGAGCATGGACTTTGAACTTGTTGGATTTTTACCCTTGATGTTATACCTTGAATTTGAACTTTACACGTCTGTATGAGCGTGATTTTTTAAACAGTAACTGAACTTCTGAACTATTACAAACGTTGCGTCCTATTTTATGACCATAGAATACAGTAATTGTTACTTTCTTATTAGAGCATTATTGCCTCTGAACCAGCAATATTGGACAGGACAACGCTCGAAACAATACGATAGAAAAACGAGTACTACATTTCTTTTTTCCATTCAGTTTTATGACACCATCGAAAATTATTAATTAATTGGAAGAGTAAAAACAACGACTTCCTCATTAGTGAAAGCGAAAACAAGCTATGAAATTGTTACGAGCCAGGGCTGCGAGCAGCGCGAGAGGCCAGCGAAGGGTTATTACTCCAGGAATATGGTTTCAATTTGTTAGTTAGGTACACGGACGAACCTGACGCGAAGTCAGGGAGCCTCTAGGAATGGAGTCAAACGCAGACGAACCCGGTGTGAAACCGAGGAGATGCTAGGAGGGTGAAACTTCGTGAACGAACCCAATGTGAAATTGGGGAGTCACTGGGAGAGACGCGCAGACGAACCCGATGCGAAATCGGGTAGCTGCTAGGAGGTTATATAACAGCGCGGACGAACTCAATGCGAAATTGGGGAGCCGCTGGGAGGTTGAGCGACTCACAGACGAACCTGATGCGAAATCGGGGAGCTGTAGGATGCAGAAGAGCCTGATGCGGAATCAGGGAGCCGCTAGGATAGTTAGCAGGCCCCATAACTAATATAATTTAGTTGATACAATCCGAGCGGTAAGATTGTATCGTGTGGGAACGTTCAATTACTAGATTAGGATGTTGAACGATAAAATTAAGGATTTTAGAAATTGCACGATTTACCAAACAACACTAATCTGATTTAAATGTGTATTACAAGTGTTGGTGTCGCAATTGAATTGAATATGAATATACAATGAAAGTATTGTTACCTAGAGATGCTCGGTGTTGACGCACTGGCAATGTGGGGTTTAAGAGTAATTATTATATACCAAAATAGAGCTGATACTGGGGTATTAGGTTGGATTGATTCCAAAGGAAACTTTAGTCCAATCTCACTAGATTTGACTCTTAAGAATGTGACACGATGTGACTCTACACGTGACTGCACAATTATTAACCAAAGAGAGCGAAAATGCTACGATTTATGTACCCTTCAAATGAATAGAGTGATCTATTCATAATTTGATGTCAGGTAGGGTCACATTCTAGTTTTTTATTGCTTCCAATTAAATCGGCCCCAGTTCGATCTCTGTTAAAAAGGGTTAATGAAAGGTTATCTAGGGCACTCACTACCAGAGAATTTTTACATTTTATGAGAAGATACGTTGTAATACGTTAACAATGTTCAGTATTAAAAAGAATATTTTTCATACTTCAGGAGGTGTACTCAGGAGGTGAAAATTCTCGATTATCCGTGCACCGATGTAATACGTAAATCTGTCGAACAAAACTAATTAGATAAGTTTCTATATCACTGAAGCAATGCCGGATTTTCTGTAACCAATTAAGTTGTTTCACTGTAGTGGTATTTGTCGAGAAAATTATGCATTGAAAAGCTTGTACTGGACGAATACGCAAACTCTGGAGGACAAACGCTGAAGTGGTGCACTCGATTGCCTGGAACACTGGAATCCACAATCAAAGATACGTAGGGAAAGTTTATAAAACCCGTGTTATCGAACAACAACGAAGTTACGTTTAGTTGTAACACAATAGAACTTTCCTTACGAAAGAGATATCTTTGAAATTACGGTGAAACATTTTCCTCTTGTTAGTCGTATCCTCTTCATGTAGATATAAGGTACACATCAATAGACTTGCGGAACTTTGAACAAAATACAAATTTGTTTAGTCGACCGTATTTCTTCTCTTTATAATTATGCGAAATACGCAGTCTACTCATTAGTGAGAGCAAGTCTTATTACATACTAATGTATAGTAACTTTAAATAATTAAATTCTTTTAAATTCAAAGAGGGGAAAAAACGCAAGGACCAATTATACGAGCAGTTTTACAAAATTTCGTCTGTAATTTTTTTGAAAATTCAACGTGGCCTATTATAAGGAGATTAAGTAAGAAGCTCTCTAACTTTGATTTTTAACTAAAATTTTAGCATCGGGTATTTTACTAATTTCTGAGATGTTAAAAAAAATTTTCAGTTCCGCACACTTTATATTTCGCAATACTGTTACGAGCCAGGGCTGCGAGCAACGCGAGAGGCCGGCGAGGGGTTGTTACCCCAGGAATATGGTTTCAATTTGTTAGTTAAGTACGCGGACGCACCCAATGCGAGATCGGGGAGCCGCTAGGATAGTTGACGTCGAGGACGCACCTGATGCGAAATCAGGGAACCTCTGGGCGGTTGGAGTCAAACGCAGACGCACCCGATGCGAAACCGAGGAGCTACTAGGAGGATGAAACTTCGTGAACGCACCCAATGCGGAATCGGGGAGTCACTAGGAGAGACACGCGGCGAACCCGATTTAAAGGAAGGTGGATAACTCACAGACGCACCTGATGCGAGACCAGGGAGCTGCTAGGATACGGAAGAACCCAATGCGAAATCAGGATTCCGCTAGGATGGTATAATTTTCGTGGACGCACCCAATGCGAAACCGGGGAGCCACTAGGTTGGAGAAATCTTCGTTGAATTGAATCTAAGATTAGTAAGCCTCGTAACTTATATATAATTTAATTGATACAATCCGAGCGGTAAGATTGCATCATGTGGGAACGTTCAATTATTAGATTAGGATATCAGGCAATAATTAAAGGTTGTAGATTACGCGAGTTAACAAACAAGTCAAATATATTCTGATTTGGAATAGTTACAAGTGTGATTGTTTGTGTCGCGAGTGGATGTAGTAAGTGTACAATTAGAGAAATTGTTACCTAATGATGCACGGTGTTGACGCACTGGCAATGCGGGGTTAGATAGCGATTGTTGAATGCCAAATAGAATATATACCGAACTGACGGAATCTATAAGGTTACGAATTGATTCGAAAGGGACTTTAACCCGATCTCACTAGACTTGACGCGACGTGACTGCACGAGTACTGAACCGCGTCTGAATCTTGACTGAACCGCTTCTCGACTAACCAAAGAGGATGAAAATGCATGGGTTTATATACCCTAAAAATGAGAGGGGAATGTATCTGTTTTATTTTACGGTCGCATACTCGTATTTGTCGTTTCTAGTGAGTTTAAGGTTTGCAGCTGGATCTTTGTTTATAGGGGTAAAACGAAGGGTTAGCCAGGATGTTTCCTATCAAAGACTATCTTGACAAAACATTCCAGAAGGGGATGCTTTGAAGATTTCCATATTAGGAAATCGTACGGTGCTGTTACTGAATCATGCTTCGTGCCAGCTGCGTCCAGCCGGAGTACAATCATTAGACAAGGGGCCTGTTGGGACGCTTTTCGTTCTCAGAAAAGAGATTAGAACTTCTAATCGAAATGAACGTGGAGACACGTCTCCATACGTAACAATACAAACGTATACAGACCGTACTAATAAGCACGTGGGAAAATGTTAACGTTTAATGTGTGATGTACAGGGTGTCAAAAAATTATATGTCGCGGCCACCATAGCGTAATTCTACACCTACGATTTGGTGGAAATTGACATAAAAAACTCCCCGCAAAATTGACCTTGATCTTGAAAATCAAGGTAAAAAAAAACAAAAATTTTTTTGTTTAATCGTGTTCTACTGGTCATAAGGACCAACTTTGTGAAAGAAACCATGGGTTGCATCTCAACCGTTCTTTTAAAAAATGATGTTGCATTTCTTATAATTTTTCCAGCTTCTTTCTTTCATTCTGTAGTTAGGGAAATAGGAGTATCATGATTATGATAATTTCATACCTAACGAGATAGCTTACTGATGGTACCCGCTGTATGATAGTACGCTATTTACTTATATATTGGCGCTGGATGTAAAAAATTTACAAATAAAGAAGCAGCAAAAATTATAAGAAATGCAACATCATTTCTTAAGAGAACGGTTGAGATGCGACCCATGGTTTCTTTCACAAAGTTGATCCTTATGACCAGTAGAATACGATTAAAGAAAAAATTTTTGTTTTTTTTTACCTTAATTTTCAAGATCAAGGTCAATTTTGCGGGGAGTTTTGTATGTCAATCTCCACCAAATCGTAGGTGTAGAATCACGCTATGGTGGCCGTGACATATAATTTTTTGACACCCTGTACAAAGCAAGTTGTCAGTTATGAAAAATAAGATATGAAATCATAAATGCTAATGATATTATTTCAACCATTCAAAACGCAGTGAAACGACATTTAACAATATTTGGAGACGGTTGATTAATTTTATGTATTTGATTTCTTATGTGCCTTCTGTGTATGTATACAGTGGCGGCGGAAAGTATACCCTTTCAAGCGGAGTAACTTTTTTAAAATTGGTCCAAATGACTTGAATCTTTTTTAGATGTTAGACCAACTAGTTTTCTAGAGAATGACTAAACATTTTTTTAGATTGCAATTGGTTGGAATGATAAAAAAATGAAAAAATTATGATTTTTCAACTTTTTATCTGAGCCTATAACGATAATTTAAAAAATGCGTTTTGTAGATTTTGATAACATATGCATACTGAAAATTTCATAAAAATCGGTCAATGTTGCAGTGAGCTACAAACGTTTCAAGATGTGAGTTTAAGGGTAAAAGTTGCACATTTTCGACCTTGCCAGGGAATTTCGCCCTTATGTGAAATGATTATTATACATACATTGTAAAAGCAAGAGTAGTTGTTATTTTTTAAAGGAAATATCCACATTAGGAAGGGAATCATTCCATGTGAATCCGATCATTTTTTGGTGACCATGTTTCGAAATTTGATGACGTTGAAATATGTTGTAGTCCACGTGAAAGTGGGAGGCGGAGGTTTAGCCAGGTTTATCTTCGAAATTGTTTAAAAGATACGGATCATCATAGTTTGCCATTTTGGACGAGTTTTAGAAAAACTACTTTCACAATACTATTTATATCACAGTTATCATTAAAGATAGAAATATTTTCTTTTTTTTTAATCATCATCGCAAAAGACTGTTCTTCTTAAATAATTTACCATTCTATACGCAAATGTCATTTCTTAATGCAAAAATATTAGAAATATCTTTGTTTTGGGTCCATAGAATTGCTGGATATTCTTTAGACATTCTGAAATAAGGGTCCACAGCGTTTGTCCTAAAATTACAATTTTTATTTATTTAAAAAAAAAAATAACACGTGGAAAGGGGACGCGAGATGTCATATATTTTATCTAAACTATTGTTGGGGTGTCGTGCACTCTGAATGTAGAGTAAAGGTTAATACCATTCATAGTGCAAAGGACATTAGTTTTTCCAAGCCTGCCGGTGAACAGCGGTCGATCAGTCTGTGTACTTATAATTACCTGAACCTTCGGACGCCGCATATATTTTACTTCAAAACATTTTACTTTTTTAATTACTTAATCTTAACACTAGGTTTACGGGACCCGTCAAAATGACGGGTTTTAATATTTTTAATTTGAAAATATTAATATTGTAAGGATACATAGATGAGAAATTATTTAGAAAATTTATTTCTTTGGGTATATATTACTTTAAAAATATTGCTAAAATTTTGGGTAGCACGTTCTTGTTATTTTTATGAAATGATGCAAAATATTCACTTTCAGTGCTCCGTAAACCTAGTGTTAATGTTAAAATTAACTTGTGAAGCTGATTTTTGTTGTTCCTTGTAGTTTGAACTATTACTTAATGACATTACAACTGAGATGAACCATATTCTTTACTTCGAAAAATTGCACTTTAAACAGCTTTTACACGTTCTAACACACTGTTGTGACATCCAGAGCCTTCCGGCATCCAGAGAGGATGCTTTGCCTACAATTCTGGCCGAGCTCAGAAAGGCATCGGATGCCTCCGGATGGCCGGATCTTATTCTGTTAGGTAACAAATCCCCATGGTACGCGGACACCTGGCCTTTGTTGCGAGCATCTCGAGCGCCTCTCAATTGGCCTTTCGAGGGTTTCAAGGATTTATAAATGCAGAATACATGGCACAAGTCTTTTGAGCGTCGAGATGGGCCCAGGGAACCCAGGATCCCCCCCCCCCCAATGGAAATTGGCGCACGTCCTCAAAAAGAGGAGCGCTACCGAATGGCCAAGGAAATACGCCCGTAACGAGAGAATGAAGGATTGACCGAACCCTGGTTGAGCAACTTGGAGGCGCCGACGAGGGATTCTGGACCGGATGCGATCAGATAATCAGTAGATACTCAGCTCCTTCGACGCTTTGCCTGGAGAGAATTTGTAGCGGCCAGCTGCATATAATAAAGTTGACACGTGCAATGTAGATGCTGGAGAAGTTTTAGGACTCAAGCGGCAATTGAAGCTGTTTTTGAGGAAACTGTCAGGTGGACTTAAGGCCGTTGCACACTAGACCGCACCGCCGCCTGACCAGCACCGCACCGCCGGCGTCGCGTTGACGCCGCGCTGGTGCTGTTTGCCGCACACTAGAACGCACCGCCGCCTGACCAGCACCGCACCAAATCTATTGCCAAAACTATTGTAGAATTATTTTAAGGCTCACAATGCTCCCTTTACAATGCTCACTTGTGGTCAAAATTCAAAATGTCATCGAAATTTTCTAAAAATTGATAATCAAAGGTTCTTAATGTCACTGATAATGAACGTGATATTATACGGTCTGGAAACCGCGTTTCTAAACGCTCGAATATCTCGTGTTTTAGATATCTCTCTATTGTATAGGATAGTTCTGTCACGCAAAAACTCCGAGTGACGAAGTCGCGGGGTTGATGAGCGAAGCGAGTAGGGGGCGAAGCGAATTTGTTGACGTATCTAGTAGCTCAGATCGTAGCATCTACGTACATGATGACCGATGGCCCACTTGCATAAAAAGGCGACATTTTTAACGGTTGGCCAACCAATATCGCAATCAAGGCCCAACAAAATGACAACTATAAATGCTACTAGGGAATCGTAAAGTCAAGCATATGTAGGGAAGCCGCCTTTTAGGGCCAAAAGTCGATTTTTCCAGATTGAGATATTAAAAAATTTTTTTTGCAACAGACTAAGAACTCTTCCAAGCTACTAAATCCAAATTATTATTCATTTCAGATTATTTTGTCCTAAGATATATCATTCTGAAGACAAAATCGTGAAATTCAGATTAAGCAAAACGCTGAAACAGGATCGCACATCCTTATATGTATTTTATCATATGTAAATTATACATATAAAATACTTCTTAAATAATTCATCATGTTATCGCAAATGTAATTTCTTAATGAAAATATATTGGAAACATCTTTGTTCTGCAAATTCTACCACCGGTTAAAGTGTAAAAATATTTTTAAAAATACGGTCGTATTCTACGATTCTTCCTGTTTGAAATTCAGTTTTTTAATTCGCGGAGCATCAAAAATTGCAAATATTGAGTACTTGAAACTGTTATAAAAATATATTAGATTGGAGGGAAAGTTCTGCCGTATTTCAAAGAAAACATTTGAATCAATTTATAAAAATACGTGTTTCATATTATTCAATGATATAATTTCCATTATTTGTAAGGACTTGTTGCCATCTTTCAGGTGACCTGTGCATTCTTGTTTCCCAATGACTCGATAGATACTATTTTTACTAAGAAATTCCCGTGTGATTAACTCCATGATATAGGACGTAAGCTGTGAGTTATAGGAGTGGGCTACGATATTAAACTGTTACCGCCCACTACTACACGATTGTTGGGGGTGGCAAGACGCCATTTCGTATGGGTTCGAAGTGGTGACATTGTATTGATGCGAAGCTTAGAAGAAGGTTCCCCGGCAGGACTGCGGTGACGTATCTAGATACGAATGCGCGGCCGATTGGTTCAGAGTGGAAGAGGCAGGCCTTGTTTCACACGCATTTTCGACTGAATTCGAAATATTGGCTGCAGCGGTCACACATATTGTGTAACGCGACGACCTTCGGCCTCAAAAATTGGGCCAACAGCCGCGGCAGAGATGGGGATAGGCATACCTACGATAGACTCGGTTTGTTTAGGTACCGTCCCCCGGCGCTGCTCTGTATGGAGCGGTTTATGACAGATCATTACTATTGAGCTGGAAGTCGGCAGAGTCGAACAACATCTGTTTACTGTAAAGTAATTTGTAGACCCCAACCTCTTCGACGAATGTACAAATGCTACACCCGAGAAATTTAAAAAACGGTGACCACGAGTAACTCTGAAATGTTCTAGTCAACAGCTTTTTAAATAAATAATGACGAATTGTTTCACCGCACAGATTTTTATAAAAAATAGGGATCACCTCGATTTTTTAAATATTACTATATATTTCTGACTTCATAATATTATAGTTGGTGTCGAAACAAATAACCTTAATAATCTTGAAATAACGCTAAAATACTTTTGGCTACAAAAAGCGAGTTTCCAGACCATAGTGCGGCGCACTAGATCGACCAAATCTAGTTTTGACTTTTTCGGACATTCTCGCCGAGAATGTCCTTCTGTCGAGGCGATAGAGAGGCGATCCCATGCTGTGCTGTTGCCGGTAGGTGTGCGCACTCCCAAGGAGGCCTATGAAGAAAGTTAAAACGGCGGCGGCGGTGCGGTCTAGTGTGCGCACATTTTCCGGTGGCGATACGGAGGCGATCCGGTGCTGTGCTGCTGCCGGTATATGTGCGCACTCCCATTTAAATTACATAGAAGAATGTCAAAACGTCGGCGGCGGTGCGGTGCTGGTCAGGCGGCGGTGCGGTCTAGTGTGCAAAGGCCTTTATTAAGACGCTGCCTAGGGTTGCAATTAGATTTTATTAGCGACAGCCTCAATAGCCCTCGCAAAGAGTCATAAAAACCCCGAATTTCTAACGGCCCAAGTCGATGGTACGGGAACCCCGCGAAAGCAAAGGGCCCGTTACCTGTCGATGCACACAACATGTTGAGGGTGTGCGGCCGATGGAAATTCCGTTACAGTGCGATTCACAAGAGTGGGGGTGCAAAGACATCCCCACCTATCGACGACTAAAATGTATGTGCGATAGACATTGTATAAAAGAGGAGACAGACTGGAGTCTAGAGCTCACTCGTCAGACAGTCAGGCAGTAGGCCCTTAAATATAAACGTCGTACAAAGTCCGTCCGGTATTATACTTATTAAACTGAACACCAATCCTTCCCTACCAATTCGTCAGCCCACGGCCGGTGCGGCTCGAGCCGCCTCCGTTACGGGAAGCTGTCGACCGTCCAGGATGGCAGTGGAAAACATTGGAATTTACCGGAAGCCTGGGACCCGCCACGTAGGGTCTGTCCCTTAGACGCGAGCAAAGCGTAGATGACGAAGGTGGGGGACGCCTCTCACTTACGCATCCCCGAGTCACTGCGAATTAGATCACTGTTGCGTTGGCCACAGTTGCAGATAATTGAATTGTAATTTAGAGATCGCGTAATCAGTAGTGCCGAGTACCGAGGGTCAGATGAGCGAAGTCGTTGCCGAACAGCTGCCGCCTTTCCGCTGATGCCGTTGGTAAGTGTCAACTAGTCCTCCTTTTGATTTTGTCACCAACATTTTTGTGGTGGCTCGTGTAGCGTCTTGGGGCATCCGCGTTCGCGTCGCGACACGACGGTTTTACGCCACCGGTTTTGACGCGAATCCGGTCGGATAGCGGATGCCGCGTGACCGTGCATCGACTGTTGTACGTCGCCGGTATAAACGCGGAGTCGCAGATTCGCGGGGGCTGCGTAGTCATCGATGTGAGGAAAAGTTACGCATGATCTTTTGGACGTTTCCACGGTGTGACTTCGAAATATAACGCGTAAGACGAACGAATGAGGATGTGTTGACAATCCTCGGCGAGCGGTAACTGGCAGCGAGTATCGTTGTCCTTTTCTACATTCGGCATTGCATCAAAGAATTAGTGGTTTCTAGCTTAAAGGACGACAAGACCCATGCTGCTGACATAAAACACGGATTCAGTGTATTAACCCTTTCAGTACGTGCGCCGGATATATGCGGCATCCATGTGACAGCCTGTATGCACGAGCGTCATCTATAGTAGCGAATTTTGTATAAACGTCTTTTAATATTGAAACTATTATCGTCACTTGTTAGAAGAAACATTGTTTTATTAAGCCCAGTTCTTAGAAAAATCTTCATACAAAAGAGGACTGCCCACGCGTTATATGTGTATTTTCGAAGCTGCGCCACGTACAGCGAGAGTGTCGCGATGGACACAGCGCTGGTACCGAAAAGGTTAATAAAAAATCGGCCTGTTCAATGTAAGAGCAATAGGAATCGCATAGAGACGGTTAGTCTCGGGCGAAAAGATTCTCAGTTCTGTCGAGTCATTACTTCGTCGTAGCTAAAAACGAGTGGCCCCTTTCAAAGCTATTGGCCCTTTAGCATACCACATGAATATCCCGTGGAAGCGGTGCGCGCACCGAAAAATCCGATGAAATTTGCTACGGAATTGGATTTACTTTTCATTTCTGGCAATATCAACTCTTAAACTGGATATTTATGTTTGTTCTTTAGGTTGGCTCTTATTTTCGACATTTGAATTTTTTTACGCCACCCCTAGAATTGTTCCAATTAATAAAAAAGAATCTGTGCAAAATTTGATCAGCCTCGGATAACGAGAAAGGATGCCCCCGGGTCCTTAAACATTAAAAGATTTAATCAAATGCTCATAAAATCGTTTTTCTTGAATATCTTCCAAATCATTGATTATATCGAAAAATATGTTCAACAAAACTTAGAGATCTGGTCAGGCTACGTCTTTTACGTCGTATTACTTTTTCTCGTAAAACCAACGGTTTTCGAAAAAATTGAGAAAAATATCGAAACAAAATCAACAAATTGTTTTTTTAAATTTGGAAACTGAAGTGTGTTTTTATTATCTTTTATCAATGAACATTAACGAAAAATATGTTTTTGTGTATAAAAGTTTGTTCTGACAGTTCGACTAGAAACGACCATAATATTAACAGCAGGTAATGAGTACTGTACAAACAATAATTTTTGACAGTTCTACATATCAAGTCCCACTCACACCAATATTATTACCCCGACAGACGGTTTATAAAATACAGTCTCAATTTCGTGTGCGTTTACTCGTCCATCGGCATGCATCATTCAACATTATCGTTTCGCCGATGCTCCCGCGTTATACGATAGCTTTATTTTACGTCCGCCCGAGATTCGATAAAAATGTAAATGCGCCGTACATATTTATGCTGCCGACTTGATCGCGCGAAAAATTTCTATACATCCCTCTGTTGTTATCAAACTGAACCTGAGTTCACGCACGAGCAGCATCAATTAGGTTCGTCGAGCGTAACTGATAATTCAGTTGTACAGTCACGCTTCTTTTGTTTGTACCCATGGATTGTGTACAGGCAGAACAGATTTTCATGTGTTTTTACAATCCATCGCTAATAACAAATACGAGGGAATGAAACCATCCAACAAATTCTAATTATTCTTATAGATTCTGCTCTGAACATTAATCCGAAAATCGTTTGTCTCTACTATGCTCAATTTTCAGAAATATAATTTTGTAATGAATTATAGTGCTTAACTTTAAGAATGTTTTTGCTTGAACCGCAAATACGATGTGAATGATTCTGATATTGAACGATTCTGTAGACAGTGTAGTCCAGGCTTGGGCAATTTCTACCCTAGCGTCGTTTCACGACCCCCACTACCAGTGTGCAGTTTCCCCCAGTTTATCTCTTCTGGAGATAACCTCGTATATAGGTTTCTATCCACCTGCCCCTTTCTCTCACACACCATAGAGGCATCAGGTGGGGGGTCTCAGGAGTGGGAAGAGGACTCGCATGTGGCTGGCGAGTCACTAATTGCCCGGGCCTGCTGTAAACTCTCTTAAATCATTTAAGAGATGCGGTGTGCATAGCATTATAAACATTTAAGCATGTTTAAGCAATGTGTCAGAAGAACAACACGCACAAAGCAGCTCATTCCCTAAACCAGAAACTAAAAAATTGAAATTTATGACGTTAAATTATTTTTTCTATCCTTTTACACTTCACAGATCGCAAGTAAGATGGTAAAAGTTTCATAAAAAAAAAATAAAAAATTAGAATACTTGAAATCTTTTGCTTCGTTTGCATTAGTGTGATTGTCGCCGATACTTGACCCCTCGCTGGCACGGTTGTCGAGCGTGTCTACCGCTTGACTGGTTCCAACAGGGATCCCCTTCTCAATGGCGAGAATAAAATGTTAACAGGTTCAGTAGGGATCTTTTCAATGAAGAGAATACTGTACTGTGCATAATCTTTCGTACAGATATTTACAGCTATGTGTACAATATGTAATCAAAAATGTAATCATACAGAAACGCAAAGAAACGTAGGGTGTCGTATCTGTTCATCCCTGTCTGTACTCGTGCTGAATTAGGAAAAAGAGATTGGTACGATTCAAACCAATCAGTCTAATTCTAGTCAGAAGCTGCTCAAACCCGTTCGAACTTAACAAATTAAGTGCCGATCATCGATGATACGGCTTACGTTATAATTTTGTTTGTAATTAATTTTGTTACTCTTTTGCTATACAGAACAATCTTTTATACAGTTTTAACTACTTGTTTCTTGGTTCTTTCTCGTCCACAATAATTTCATGTTTAAAAATCGTATCTTGCTAGCATAGATGATAATATCTTAGGAACGGTAAGTTTTATTACAAATACACTTTAGTACTTTTATACTCAAAATACGCCAATCTATCGAAATCGAGCATTAAAAATTGGACATTCCGTTTAAAAAAACAAAGGTGACCTCTATATCTTCTTTACGCATCCACTTGCAAGAATATTATTTATACCATATTATGTAATTTCTTAAACTCTACAACTTCTGTACGTAACATTTTCTCGTATTGTTTGAAATAACCAAGATGTTCAAATGGACAGAGCTCGTGAGACACACTGTATACAGGGTGTTTAAGAAAAGCATTCGATATTTATATGGTATATAGGATACACTGTACTGAGTAAAAAAGCTATAGTAAACATAGGTCGAAAGGGTCAATCGCTTCTGAGATATAGACATTTTTGTTTGCTAACATCATCATTCATTTACTACTCGCTTTTTGCTATTTATAGAAAATTTTCCACGTGTTACGATTTTCCGCTACAGAACTGACTAATTCCGGATGAAATCTACTGTCGGCACTTGAAGGAGGACATTCAAAACGCGGTTTGTAAACACTGAAGTAAGCATCGCATGCGATGGAAGTAAGTTGACGATAATGCTAGCAAACAAAAATGTTTATATCTCAGAAACGGTTGACCTTTCGACCTATGTTTACTAAAGCTTTTTTACTCAGTACAGTGTATCCTATATACCATATAAATATTGAATGCTTTTATTTTTAACCCCGTGCATATAAAAAGAATGGTTGATTTTCATGTACTTTCCAACCGTTCTTTAAACAATTTAATGCGATATAACATATGTCCTACACTCATGTCTGCAAGTATTTGGTTTTGGCAATCGAAAACTATATTTGCATTTTAACCATTTTTAAGGTTTTCGGAAAGAAGAAAATCCATGATCTGAATAGATTTTGCCTCAGACCTTTAATCTTAAAAAAAAACATTTAAAAAATAACTAAGACAATGGCGCCTTGAAGGCGTTTCACTCTTTTCATTCACTCAATTTTCTTACAATGAAAAAAAAAATCATTTCATTTTCTTTTTATTTTTCTAACCAGATATTACGTGAAAAAAATTTTCAGGAAATAAAGTGAAATTACTCGTTAATTATTAGGTTTAGGGCTAATGAAGATCAATACTTTTTTACTCAGAATTCGACATTCTTCCATATTTTGGTATAAAAAATATAGTATTTCATTTGAAAAAACAAAGTCGATCTTCAAATCTCCGAAACACTTCCACCTGTAAAAAAGTAAATACACTAAATTGTGTACCCCTTCAGACCATGCAACTTCTGTATACAAAACTTTTTCGTGCAACGCATCCTTTGGAAGTTATATAGGTGTGCAAGTTGCGTGGGCCACCCTGTATATAACTTATGGTTAAAGTTTAAAGTTTAAGGATTCCAAAGGTATATACTATTTATTTACTAGATTATTCAGATGGTGGTAAATTTTAAACCAGCTTTCGAAATACATCAACCAACTTGTCAGTTTGTGGTAACTACTTCAAGTTAACAATTGTTTATAGTAGGTCGGCTAAAAAGATGAGAGAGTTTCGCAGGAGTATAACGTAGTAATGTATAACATAATATAACAGAGTATTCTCGGCAGAGAGTTAGAAGTCATAGCCAAAACAAAGAGGCACTTCCCCAAGATATACAAAGAAGCGTTGGAATTCGTGAAGCTATGAGCAATATAACACCACTTCAATTAAATTTGGAGTCCATTCATCCCAATTTCCTTAATGTTCCGCGGACCAATTAAAAGTATTTGTTTGTTGACTGCCAATTCAAAGTAAGAGTCAACTACATTTTGAAATAGGCGCAATGCACGACTGTAACGAACGCTTCTTCTACATGGTCACGGCTTCTTGCATTCGCCTAACACTTACTTAATTCTTACTTTTTTAATCACCTCAATCCGACACTTCTTAGGAGAAGTTATATTGTTTTACATTAAGCTTAACGGCGAAAATTTACAAATACAGCATGAGAGTCTTCGTACATATTGTATACGAAGATTAAACTTTTTTATGATGTAAAATATTAGATGACACGCCGCAGTGTTTGGTATACGTCAGTGCTGGCCACGGTTGGGGCCCCTCAAATGCTTGTTTCCACCACCAACCTTTCTTTTGTACAGCGCACACCTTCGTCGCGTTCGCTGTTGTCTCGTGTCTTCGTTGCTCCACCGTACGTACCTTCGTAGCTACTCGCAACAGTCTTTGACCATATACACTCATAAACATTTAATTTATTTGAGGAGTGTACTTATAAACCCGGTATAGGTATAGTACATGTATAGGAATGCTGAGAATTCAGTGAAGGAAAGATAACCGGAACATGTGACGTCACAAGATAATTCCTATGATAATTCCAAAATGGCTGATACGGCAGACCGACGCCGATGCTACGCTAGTTTGCTGAAAATGATATTCCCTTCTAGTATAACGTAATATAATTGTGTAAAATAATTAGTAACATATGAAAGTATGTAAAAATAGCAGCAGTACCTTAAAATGTTGTAAATGTGATCGGTTTATATGTAAAATACATTCTGTAACCTGCATAATATACGATAGTTGTTAATCTTCTGAATCAAATATCGATTCCTAAAATAGTTAATACATGATACGATTATTACTTCATACTTCATTGTAATACCTTAATAAAACATATGGAATAAACATTTGTATTTCAAACGTAATTTATACAGGGTGAGTCACCAAACGTTAGCACCTCAAATATCTTTGTTGTTTCTAAAGATACGTAAAATATGGTAAGGACAAAGTTGAATGGTACAATGGGGCTGACACGATGCAAAAAAAATTTAGTTTTTATGTCATTTTTTGGAGATATCAAGGTCACCTTGACTTTTTTAAATGGAACCACCCTTTTTTAAACACCTACAATGATAGTCCCTTTCATTAGGAATTCAGTGACTATAATTAGTCCAAGGTCATTCAAGGTCAAGTTCTCTGACGCCCCGTCTTAAAAAATGTATTCCTAGAAAAATTTTAAACATGTGTTTTTGTAATATGATGCAAGTAATACAATCCAAAATGCATTTATTTAGGATTGCATATCGATAATGAATGAACTGTTGAAGTGCTCTTACCACTGCAATGTGAACGTCACATTGATTGTTAATTTACAATGTATACTATTAGTTCTAACCTTTGGACTTAGATAAGGTTAAGGTCGTGTGTGTCGAAACGAATTATATCGTACCAGTTTCATCTAATTCTGGAAGGGCAAAAGTGGTCCACGTCATTATTAACTGTAGATCACATAGCACGACATAGCACTAATCTCGATAATTACGACGGTCTTCGCTGACCAAATGTAGGACCGCCCTGATAAATCGTAGTGGGTGTAATTGGCAAATGAAAGTAGTGACGCAAATCCTGAAAAATTGCATGTTTACCGTGGAATTTATTCACTTTGTCACAATAGAGATTAAACAGAAATTATTTAATCCAGATCGAATCAGCTGCAAAATTAGTAGTGTCGTTCGCGTACGTTCACGCCCACTCGTAAATCAACGGGGGCTTAACCATTTCGTTACGACGTGGCGGCCTGCTCCGTCGGAGAATCACCACTGAAAATGACACCGCGCCAAAAAGTGTGCACATAGTCGGTACTCGATACAGTAAATTCTCATTACGAGTCAGTGCCACCCTTACAATTTGGAGTCAATAGAAACATCGTGGTGACGGGCCGAAGCTCGAGAGCCGTCTTTCGAGCTACGTGCAACATTGTATCGGAAAAAGACATTTTCTCAATCTCCTTGTCACTATCGCTTAGTAGTCATAGGCTTTTATGACTTGTAGACAGATATGACTCTTAGGTTTCCAGTGTGCTCTGTGTATTTCAAATGCGACGCTCGGCGACAACCTCAGATTTCGTCTAAGAGTTAGTCACCAGAACGGCGCAACTGACTCGTAACGAGAATTCACTGTACACAGGTCGTCGCGTGGATGCATGGTGTAGCATGGGTGCCGACTATAGTCGAAAGTAACGAAAGGGTTAAATCGATAAATATGATATGCGGCATAATGAGAATTTCATCGAAAAATTTCGTAAATATTTAAACTTGCAGAACAGTTTAGTTGTTTGTTTAGTTAAGTCAGTTCCTTAAATTGTGTAGGAAATGTAAATGATATGCTGGACTGTAAATAATGTTTAATAAGTGGTTATGAATGTGTTTATTTCATTTAAAACTGTTTAAGTTAGGAATAATCGTGACGGCCTGGTTGCCAATTATTTTCCCATTTTTCGACCGATTTCACTCTCAACATTTCAACTTTAAACACGCGTAACTTTTGAACCAGTGAATTCCTAACATTAAAACATGGATTTTTGGCATTTTCTCCTCAAAATCTACAGGATCATATAAAAAAAAGGTAAAATTTTTTGGGTTGTCAAGGTAAAGTTTAAAGATCATAGCAAGGTAGTTGCATCAATAAACGTTATTTCAATAAGAAGTAATAAATACTTACTTAGTTAACATATTCTAATACTATACTGTAGGCTAGTTTGTTTTGTGCTATAAAGTGTTTCTTGTAAGTTAATATTCTATTTTTGCCTCGTTTAATCCTTAGAACAGTTTAGTTAGAACAGTTTCATGTCCAATGAGTTATGAGCGGCAATCAACTGAAAATATTAAAAATGTTCCAATAAGCATACTCGATGTCGAAGAAGGTTCCGCATATAAATAACTAAAGTAGCGATAAAAGGAAAAATAAACGGATTTCTCCTCCATAATACATATAACTAACGCAAAGGTGGACAGGTTGTGTTCATGGAAAAAGATTGCGCTTCGAGGAAACACTTGCAGCACTGTATCGGGCCGTAAAAAAGAAAAGCAGACAAATGTAAGTATTGCGTGAAGCTTAACGTGAAGTACACGCGACACAGATCACGCCACGAGCGAGCAAGAACTAAATTCTTATCTCGATTTCATTCTTGCAAATTGATGTCAAGAAGATCTAAACGACAGTTTTATGCGTTTGTCGATATAATTACTCGCTCGAACCTTCTATTGGAATTTTAACGACAGCCACTCCGTAATTAGACGGTATAAAATGGTTCCTTTCCAATGTGCCATCACTTGTAATAAACAAATAAACTTAAATAATATATTATAAACGGTATTCTAGTGCGTATTGTATAATCAAAATCGACATTACTTTACGTGATCAAGAAGGCTCAAAATATAGAATATTTTTTTATACAAGTCTTTACTTTTAAGATAAACAAATTTAAACCTACAACATATAATGCATACCGTATATCATGTAATCCACTGTATTGGATACTTAAAACAGTTTTGCTTAGAAATGTTCCTAAATTTATATTTTTGCGTCATGAGAATTACATCCTGATACTTCGTCGATGTAAGCGTTCCAGTAAAGTTATGCTTAAAATTCAATTTTATTCTTTCCAGACTAGTCTGTATGTATTCCTCACATTTTGCAGTAGTGTAGTAATGTAATCACTGCAGAATTATATTTAATAATAAAAATGTTTTATGTTCATAATTTATTATTAACCCTTAGCACTCGAATGGCGACTATAAGGCGCCACTAAAAATTGCTGTATCATTATTCAAAATATTTATTACACTGTAGTATGTAATAAATTACTAAACACTTCAGTATTGTACGAGTAAAATGCACCATTTTCATATGTATAACACAAAAAAAATATATACAAGGGAAGTATTCTGTCAGAAGAAATGTTTCGTTGTGGAGTTAAAATACCTTCGAGTGCAAAGGGTTAAATACAGAGTGACGATACAGAATTCATAAAATTGACGGAGATGATTTTTATTCGGATACTGAAATATGCTAATTTAGTGCGTCCAAATTTAATTTCAGGTCCAGTTCCAAATCTCAATTTGTTTCAAGAACGTAGGAATATAATTTTATGTATGAAGAAAATTGAATATATAATTTCTTCAAAATAAATTATACAGTTTTGTCTGTTGAGGCTTTCGGGTGTAAGCCGTGTCCTAAAGGAAGAAATTTCTCAACGTTTTGCAAGCATTGCAGCTAGCTTCATCAGGGGGTCAGAAGACACACTGATACTGTATCAGTCGCACTGATTGTGAGCCTAAGAGACGACAGTTTTACCGGGCCCACTGTACAATAGCGATGTCCCTATCATAAAACACCGCCCATCACGAGCCTCTACGCTCGCTAACATAATTATCATGTAGGACGGAATTCAAGCGATAGTTATTGTTTCATCTGACATGAATAATGCATATTATATTTATCAATTATATTAGAATTTTTCTAAGGTAGTATTGTTATGCGAGACTACCGGACTTATCTATTCTCTATAGATAAGTCAGACAAATAGATGAGTCAGAACTCACGGGCTTTCTCATCTACTAGACTAAGGCAAAATTACTCACCGGTACAGAGATTTCATGTTAAAGTCCAACCCTGCGAAAACTCCGACCTCCACGTCATTCCCTATCTCTAAGGGCTAGTGTCATCCATCCCCACCAAACTTCCATAGTTGTACTCTTATATAAGGCCCTGCGAAAGGGCGCAGACAGACAGACAGAGACAGAGAAGAAGCTACAAGTAGCCCGTCAGTCGACTCGTTTGTTATAAAAGTTATTCGTCGTGTACAAAATCGCTTGTATTCTTGCTTGGCGACTTATTCCCAAAATAAACCTAAGTTGTGCTGGAAGAGTTTGGAGTTTATTCGAGGATACTCTTCATCTACCCCTTCCTGCGGCATAACAGTATAAAGAATGTCAGAGAAAATAATGTTAGAATCAGAAGGACGAATTGTAGGAAAAAATAAATATATTTCTGTTTAACAACAATAAACCAAATTAGGAACTACTTTTATTAACTATAATAAAGAAAATATTTTCTTTGTTCTCATCGTGTAGGCCTTACGCCACATATACTTGTAGACCCAGCATAGGTATAGTACGCGTATAGGAAAAGAATCCAGTGAATCCAGTGAAGAAAAGATAACGGGAACATGTGACGTCACAAGATAATTCTTAGGATAATTCCAAAATGACTGATACGGCAGACCTTTATTCTAATACCTTAATGAAA
The DNA here is from genome assembly GCF_050948215.1 of Halictus rubicundus. Taxonomy (NCBI): domain Eukaryota; kingdom Metazoa; phylum Arthropoda; class Insecta; order Hymenoptera; family Halictidae; genus Halictus; species Halictus rubicundus. The sequence continues at coordinate 4,633,634 of NC_135150.1, read as the reverse complement.
CATACGGAATAAACATTTGTATCTCAAATATACTTTATATATTGATTATTTCATGATAAAATGCAAAATTCTTTGAAATTATCCTGTCTATTCATTCCATGTACTGTGTACACGACGCGCCCGCTGACCTCCCCCCCCCCCCCCCCCCCCCCCCACCAAGCCAAGCGTTGGCATTGTTCTTATGGTCTGTGGATTTATGAGCATAGCTTATACTAGGCTTGGCATTTAACTGGCTCGATCTGAGGTTTTCTCGAAGGCTCTACGCCTCCTTGACCCGGCCGCGCATCTCGCTTCTCGTGACCAATCCAAGTTCTCGAGACACCTCAGGCCCGTCCTATATCAACTGCGCGTAGTGCATTAAGGCGACACTTGTATCAATTTTCGGGCACGTTTAGATCTGCTGACAAAAAAAAAACGCATTGTCGATAGTACCTCATGGGTAATGTAGAAACCTATTCATACGGGGTATTGCCTTAAGGGTCGAAACAAACAAGACGGGTAAGGGTCTATTCAAACTTGCCGGAGGCGAACGTTAGTATGAATATTACCGCGTTTTCCTAATTCATATTTGCCGGGACCCTAGCAAGGCAACCTGAGAAGGAGCTCGAGATGCTCGCAACAAAAGCTAAGAGCCGCACATAGCGGGGGTTCGCTACCAAACACCAGAACAGTTTACTCCCCCCTACACCCTGTGGATGCCTATGCATCCGCCGAGAGCTGGGCATCCGGTGTCGGTCCACCGATCTCGTCCGATGCTCCCCGGCCGCCGAGTCGCGCCGGGTGCCACGACAGCATCCGCACAGAATCCATTTTCGAAGTAGAGAAAAGAATATTGTTCATCTGAGTTATAATGTTAATAAGTAATGGTTCAAACTATAAGGAACAATAAAATTCAGCTTCACAAATAAATTTTAGCATTGTTAAATTATATGTTTAGCTCTGTCTTCCTACATTAAAATTCTGTGAATTGTAATGCTTATTTCTTCATATTGTGTTAAATCTCTACGCTTTGGAGTATAATATTTTTCTTATCTATAATTGTACCTTGATGACCAGAATAATGAAATTTTAATGTCACAATTGCTTTCGTGATTACGGATGAGCACGTATACAGTTTAATAAAACAGGGTTTCATAAAGACAAATTATTTTATCCCACTTCCATCTTAAATAACTGTGGTGCCTTTCCTGGATGAAAGGAAAATTGTTCATCTGAGTTGTAATGTTAAGAAGTAATGGTTCAAACTATAATCTAATTTAACGATGGAACGATGAGAATCAGCTTCACAAGTTATAATCCCTTATAAGATATAAGATATAATTTAAGTCAAAACTCCGGAGAACAAGTTTAAAATGATTAGAATTCATTGGTTGTAAGGTGTGTTCGAAAGGTGGTGGGAATAGTGGAAATATATATATATAATAAATATTTTATACTAATAAAAGTGGAAGTATACGTGCAACATTTGGTTCTCAAGCATCTACGGTTATAAATCTGAGTACGCTAACGGTGTACAAGGTTCCGCATGTGCTGCATTTAGCTGGCTTAAAAATTACGAAAGTGGTAGGTACATTCGGAAGGATTTTTGATTTATGACGTCCGTCGTCGATGGGGATTGTTATACCTGGCCTTGGTCGCACGCTTGTCGCATCGTACGTAAGGTCTCACGACGTAACAAAAAAAAAACATTTTAATTTCGCCATTTTTTCAGTGCCACTATTTTTGGGGGTCTATCGTTAGGTCCGCCAATGCCCATCTCAGCCGCGCCCGTAATCCCAGTGTTTTGGCTCCGACGTCTCACGCTACATAGTATGTGTGACCGCTGTAGCCAATATTTCGACTGTAGCCGAAAATACGTGTGAATCGAGGCCTGTCCCTTGCACTCTGATCCAATCAGCCGCGCATTCGTACCTATGCTCTGTCCAACGAGACCGAGACAGTGAAGCACCCAGCGTGCGTCCTTTGCTAATTGTCTTGTAAGGGTAACTTCAACTCTGTCGCACTCGAGCGCCTATGTTTACGTCTACTGTCTCGTCTCATTGGACAAGATATAGATACGCCATCGCATTCCTGCCAGAGAACCTTCCATCTAACCATGTTTAGACCATCATGGACAAGAATTTAGGAGTTTTCCATATACATACATTTTTTCGCTAGCGACCCTTACTTCAGAATGTCTAAAGAATATCCAGCAATTTTATGAACCTAAAATAATGAATAGTACAATAAATAGTTTTGCGGCTCCGCGAATTAAAAAACGAAATTTCAAAGAGAAAGATGAAGAAACGTAAAATAGAGCCATATTTATTCAAATTTTTTCACACTTGAACCAGTGGTAAAATTTGCAAAACAAAGATATTTCTAATATTTTTTAATTAAGAAATGACATTCACCAAGGAAAAAATAAGTTATTTGAGAACAGCAGTCTTTTGTGATAACCCGGCTCAACCCCCGCCTCCCATTTTCTCTTGGAACACAACATACTTCAATGTCATCAAAATTCGAGACATAGTCCCCAAAAAATGATCGAATTCACATGGAATGATCCCCTTCCTAATGTGGACATTTCCTTAAAAAAAATAATAACTATTCTCGTTTTTACAATATATGTATATATAATTTACATACAATACAAGGATGTATGATGTTTCACCAAGGGGCAGGAAGGTTTCCTATTTCCATGGTATTGTAAAGGGGAGATACCGATAGTTTACCTAAGGAACCGTGAAGGCCCTAAAAACATTTTTTTCGTGCCATGCACAGCAGGTAACTGTCAACGCGGTCCCGAAAGGCCTTCTGGAAATGGTCAAACGCTCGAGATAATGACCCAACCGGGGCGAGCAGAAATATAGTTTGGAACACTGAAGCCCCGTCGACTCAAACCCTACACCCTGGTTTCGAATCTAGCGGCCAAACGTCCCTGGTCCCGTCCCGGTCTTGTATGGGTCGACCCTAATGCGCCACCCACGGTTGATATGGTACGAGCCTGAGGTGGCTCGAGAACTAAGACGGTCACGGGGAGTTAGACGCGCGGCTGCGGCAAGGGAGCGTAGCCCTCGAAAATGCCTCGGAAATTTTTATTAATTCCGAAGCCTGGTCTAAGGTCCTTATGGTCCGTCGGTTGATGAGCATAGCTTATACATCTTTCGAACCTGAGACGTCACGTGTTCTTTTATCTTTTCTCGAAGGAAAATGTTCTGGACCGTGTCTGCAAGTATATAAGGCGTAAGACGTTGACTCGTTCCTCGCTTCGATACTCTGAGCGCTCACCAAAGTCTGACACACTCCCATAGACCGCCAAATACAAATGTACTTACATATATACTTTCGAAAGTGAATATTTAGAAAACAGGAAAAACACATGTATTTACTGTTTTAATATTATGGAATGAATTTAGGCTCCTTTTAATATGTAAACTCACTTTGAGTGAAAACAGCAGTTATTGTACCGAGATTACTTTTCTTACAATTATGTGTATTTGTATAAATGTATAAAAGTGGGGTTTTTATAACAGAGTGCACTAAACCATCATTTCGTGCCTGGAATGTTAATCATTACTTCTCCTTCCTTTTAGCAATATGTCCATGATACATGTCCAATTTTTACGAAGAGAATTCTAAAAGTTTGTGTATTTTATTATTACTTGAATATAGATTCTATCAAATTGTTATTATATTTAGATAAACAGCCTTGTATTATTTTAACTTCTGTAAAGTCTTACGAGCCAGGGCTGCGAGCAACGCAGGAGGCCGACGAGGGGCTATTAACCCAGAAATATGGTTTCAATTTGTTAGTTAGGTACGCGGACAAACCCAATGCGAAATTGGGGAGTGGCTAGGATAATAGACGTGGAGGACGCACCCGATGCGACATCAGGGAGCCTCTAGGAATGGAGTTAAACGCAGACGAACCCGGTGCGAAACCGAGGAGCTACTAGGAGGGTGAAACTTCGTGAACGAACCCAATGCGAAATTGGGGAGTCACTGGAAGAGACGCGCAGACGAACCCGGAGAGCTGCTAGGAGGTTGTGTAACATCGCGGACGAACCCAATGTGAAACTGGGGAGCAGCTAGGATGGTATAATTTTCGTGGACGAACCCAATGCGAAATTGGGGAGCCACTAGGTTGGAGAAATCTCTGTTGGACTATGGTATGTCGCGGACCAACCTGATGCGAAATCAGGGAGCCGCTAGGATAGTTAATAGGCCTATACAATTAAAGAATTGTTACCTATGATGCACGGTTTTGACGCACTGGCAATACGGGGTCTGAGAGCAATTCTTAAATGCCAAATAGAAGCTATACCGAATTAACGGAATCTATAAGGTTAAAATTTGATTCGAAAGGGACTTGAACCCGATCTCACTAGAATTGACTCTTATGCGTGTAACGCGACGTGACTCTGCACGATTACTGACCGACTACTGACCGAAGGAAATGAAAATGAACTGGTTTATATACCCTGAAAATGAAAGGGGTGCTCTGTTTATAATTTCATGTCACATTGGGTCACACTCACATTTTTTGTCAGATCTAATGAAAACCATGCTTTAGATTTTCGTTAAAAGGGGTTAATAGGAGGTCATGTAGGCTATTTCTTGTCAGAAACTTAATTGACGGATCCAGAAGAGAGTGTTCTAGAAATTTTCATATAAAGAAGTCATACGGGGTCTTTCCATAAATAAAAGGGGGCCTGTTGGGACGCTTTTCGTTCTCAGGAAAGAGATTAGAAAATTCTAATCGAAATGAACGTGGAGAGAACTTCTTCATACGGAGCAATATTACTAGATAAATTAAATTTGCATCATATCCTAACAGCAGAAATGTATAAATTAATTTTTAACACATTTCTTCAATTAACTTTTCACTTCGATCGTATGAAATGTTTAGTAGAAAAATAATAAGTTCTTCAAAAGTGCAATACACGCTGATTATACAGTGTATGCTCACGCATTCGTAACGTATTTCATGGTGCAAAAACAACAAAATATATGTTACAATGAAAGCTCACAAAATTTTCTTAATACTTCTAATCTATTTAATGTGTTTATCAAGAAAATAAATTTCTATTCGGTTTCATCCGTTAGAAATGTGATCGTGAAAATAATGTTAAAAGACTCTTTCGGTCAAGGTAGCACATTGTGTAAATCAGGTCTGCCTAACGATGGCTCGCTGAACAGGTGTGGCTGCTTCTCCTCTTCGTGTGCTCGGTGAGTCAGTCCCCACCATGTCCACCCCAACTTTTCCTTCGGCACGAGACCCACGACTGCTGCACCGGCAGGCTACTCACCACTTCTACGTATTTATGTACATGTAAATGCCAAAGGAAAAGTCGGAGTGAAGGAGTAGCCACTTACACCTCATTTATCTGGTGTAAATGAAACATACCCACTTGAAAGATTTCCAAGCTAACTACAGTACTATCTCCTTAACTGTCGTAAAGGTATCTACCTGTGAGAGTAGTATCGGTGAGATTCACACTAATGTAAGCAAAGCAAAAGATTGCAATTTTACTAATTTTTAATTTTTTTTTAAACTTTTACCATCGTATTAGTCTCGTTTTTCTATTTAACATGACGCCAAACGCGATATAATTACAATTGTAACTACTTGTGTAATAAGCGAGAGAGAGAGAGAGAGAGAGAGAGAGAGAGAGAGAGAGAGAGAGAGAGAGCGCTAATATTTCGCAATAAAGGTTGTCATGTGAAAATTATTGTGTCAAGCGAAAGAGCTATTGTAAGCACGTAACGTCCATGGATAAAGCGAATTATTTTCTCGTTCGTCTCGTTTTTCTTGACGTCAACTGTCTTCCTGGTGCACATCAGTCGGTCATAAACTGTCCCTGGTGTTACAATTTCAAGGAACGGTACGTTATTTTTAGTAATGACTGACACCTTCTTCCGCACTACATTAGATTAACTTCATGTATACAACAACTAATAAAAAAATATAGCAAATCAAATTGTTTCCATTTGTTTGATTTTCCCTTCGCCCTCGGAGATTCAGCTGCAATACAAACAATGCGACCCCTTTGCTGATTCACCGGCACAGTAGAAGTGGGCTACTCACACTAGCGACAAGAAAACGTTCAAAAGTCTCCAGGGTGCCAACAGACCTTAGGTCGAGAGAGTATCTTCCTTCTTGTCCAGTCAGTGGTGAGCTTAGTTAGACCAAGCGTAGGCTCGTATTTCCCTAAGCGGCAATACTCTGGCTCCGTCGAAATCAGGAGTAACGGAACCGTACGTATTAAGGTTACTATACACAGGGAGAACAAGATAGATAGCCTTCCATCTCTTTCTCTGACGTCATTTGCTCCAAACGTTTCCCACCGTACGGATGGCATACGATGTACTCGCATGGCACAAAGCGTTTATTGGCCATTCCCAGTTTAGACTATCGCAACGACAGTCGTATCTTTATATCGCGCGGCAAGTTGCTTTGTGACGTCCCAAGCGAGACGCTCTGATGAATCCAAGTTCGTAAACTAGAATTTTCTTTGAATTCATCATGCTTTTATACTGGGTAATTCTTATTAAAGTGACCGAGTGAGTTTTCTCCAAAATAGAAATAAATATGAAAAATTTAATTAACCGAAAGATATTTTGTTTGCAGAGGGGAATCGAAATTCGAATCGAAGTTCGAAACTCGTATAAGGCACTCTGTCCACGAAGCGTCATCGTCGCGTCGTCGTCGCGTAATCGTCTCGTAATCGTCGCTACATGCAGTCGTCATTACGCCTAGCGTACGATGCCGCGATCACATATATATACGTACCCCTTTTCACCCACACCTGCATTAATTTCTACAAATACATAAACTTTGAGTTTCAATTTTTACGCCACGCGTACGTGTACGCGTCTCTGACGCAACGCATCGGGGACCGACGGCCTAATACGACATGGCGAAAATTTAATTTTTCGTTCTCCACATTGAAAAGCTCATCTCAATCACAAATCTAAGTAAATCAACGGTATCTGACGCTGAAATATCTTATGATGATACTATGTTTCGATGTGTATGTGCCATGATACAAACAAAAGTTTGTGCTAAATTGAATAGTGAAATTCGAAAAGGGCTCTTTGGCGTCCTTCCATAGAAAAACAATGGGTTTGTAAAACATTGTCGTTCGAAAAGGTCTCATACCTCGACTGTTACAAGAAAAATACCACGAGAGGACAGGATTTCCACGCATAATCAATAAGTAGATCTTATCGAGCAATCATCAAAAAATGCCAAATTCAACATAAGTATAAAAGGTGGAAACAGCCCAAATCATTGCTTTTAAGAAGTGGTCCACCGAAAATTTTTACAAAATCTAATGACTATTGATATGACTAAGATAATCTATCACTATAAATTTTAGTTATGGAAAAAACGTTCCTAGGAATCAACAAATCACTTTCCACATCCCCAAATTTGGGTATTGATAGGCAACAATATGACGGAAAAAGTTTTCGGAATTTCTGAAACGAAAGGATCTCTAGTAGCATTTATGGTTGGCCAACGGTGGCCAACGGTGGCCAACGGTTGGGGGTTAGTTGGGATATGGTTAGTGGTTTTGCCTACAAATCTCCAAGATAGGGCCTCCTACGAAAAATTACGACAATTTGTCAACGAATAACCAACTTTGGGACTACAATTATTGTAGATGGTTAATTAACAAGAAATTTGCGTACAATAATGTACATTAGCCCAATCAATGTTTTTCAACATGCAGTTTGTGCTGCAGCCTTGGAATTTAGTTACTTCTTTAATTTTTTAATTTTACAAGGGGAAACATGGGTAGAGCTTATATAGTATAACAAAATCCTTTCAATTTCTTCACAATGGGCCTACATGTTTTAGATATTTTGATATAAAATTTTTGACGTATCAACTAGCCCAGATTATAGCATCTAGACTCAAGACAGCTCTGTAGGTTTGGTGGTAACATATCAGCTTACTACGCCCAGGTGATCCGGGTTTAAGTCCGATGTGGGTACAAAAGTTCTTTTTTTCCAATTTTATCGTTGAGATAAATTGTTTATATAGTATTTATGATTATGTAACTGATTAAATTTGCAATATGATCCTACAACCACATTTTACGAGAGATAATTTTTATGACCTGCTTTCGCGAGTTTTGTTTTCTGAAACTAGCTCTGCGATAGGAATATTACCTTGTTTTCACTTAGGAATAATCGAAAGTGCGGTCGCTCTCGAATAATAGAACAATGCTCGTGGACTATCATGCTGAACGCAGTATCTACTTATGAGAAATACTCTTGAGAGTAAGGGTGCATGTCCATTTGAGAGTAAAACTGTCGCAAATTACTCTCGAGAGTCAAATCCATCAGTGTACACGCTATTGAGAGTGCTATCGGAAAGTTGCACGAAAAGAATAGCACTCTCCGATAGTTTTCTTAATATCATGTACACTGACGAATTTGACTCTCGAGAGTAACTCACGATAGTTTTTCTCTCAAATAGACACAGGCTATAACTCGCGATAGTTTCAAAATTTTTTATCTGAAAGAATTTCATGCCCGTTGTTCGACACGCGTTAAATATCGTTTAAACATTGAAATATGTTTATAACATTATATATCATTTTGTCGCAATTAAATGTCTCGAACACTAAATGGTAATAGAGAGAAATGATTTTTGAATTGTATTTAGCCTATGACCATCTACAATAATCGCCTTTAAAAATTGATATACTCACAAAAGATAAAATTTATTCAACATTAATCGTAGTATAATTTTTATCGTGGATGTGTGAATGAAAGTCTGAGGTGCGTAATGATGTTTTGTTGCCTCAAATAATAATAGTTGTTTCTTTTCAATTAACAGAGGCAGATTTGATGTATTCCGTGATTCAGTATATTATTACCCATTACATATTTAGTATATTAGTACATGCAATGGGAGATTTCTATACATAAAGAACCAATCATAAGAAACGATTACAAATTACGTAATAATTGAAGAACTTAGTGGATGAACATCTTAAGTAATAATATTTTTTTCATTTTACGTTGTATATTTAAAGCAGACCACAACTTATTCTTCTACTCGGATATCTCCATTTTTTCAAAAATGTCACTTAACATGTTCATTCACTAGGGTCTTCAATTACCAACCTATGATATTGTTACGATCGATATCAAATTATGGCAGCTATGAGATTGCGACCCCTACAATCGAGAGAAGTCGACTTTCAAATCAAGACTATTGACTTAACGAGAAAAAGATCGACGGATCAATCTGCGACAAAGTGAGGACGTAGGGCAATCGAAGACATATAATATTAGAAATTTATAATTATAATTGTTATTATAAATAAATAGTTATACATTTCCTTTTACATTTCCGTTTAATAAAAATGTGCTTGCCAGAAAGAAGGAGTCCTCGTAACAATATTTTAAATGTAATATAGTAACTACATGAAAGAACTTTAAAAGCGGTACTTTTTAATATGTTCTCAAAGATAATACCCTTTCAGAAGTAATCAGTTTTCAGAATCAGAAAGCTTTAAGATTCGATTAGCTTCCAGAAACAACAAGCTTTCAGATGCAATATAACTTTCAGAAGCAATACTCCGCTAATAATAGACAGGACCTAATATCTAAAGAGGTCTGGGCTATATGTTGGATTGACTAATCAGCTGTCCATTCGACTGCCTAGTAATCGTGTTGCATGGTTAAATCCCAATGACCTGGTACAATGACCAAAGTACAACGACCTGGAGGACACAACTCACTCACTATTTCACGTTTTTTACAACCTTTTTGACCCGCTCAAAACTGCATTCCGGAAAACAGATCGTGCAATCGGTGGGTATCTGCCTATCGGTACTTACGGGTTAAAGAGGCTTAACATCATCAGCTAAGAACAAGCATAAGTATATTTTTCGCAGATTTTAATTGAGCAAGGAAATTGATGAGGAGTCTGAAGCCCGTAGTAGGTAGGATGAAACCAGAAGTTTGCAAAAATTAAAAATAAAACAAAACTATTGAAATCAGTGGACAATGAAAAGTTATATTGGTTGGATCACTTGCGAGCAGCCCAATAAAAAGAAGTCTGTGAAGGAAAGGGAAACCTGTGCCTGGATAACTTTTTAATGTAGTCTCCCTTTCATGTTCGAGGGAACTTGAGCATGAAAAGGCAACTACACCACTTAAGAAATATGATTTCGATTCAACTCAGTAAAGTTGATGAAGGAAGATGGAGATCTGCCTCCTGAAAGGCAAAGTAGTGCTAGCGACAGATAAGGAGCTTGCGAGTGAAACGGACCACGTAGGGCACATATGGTAACGCGGCTCCGGAGAAAAGAAACCTCTTATCAAGGTGCGCACCATGCAAGGTAGAGCGGCAAATGCTGACAGAAACGGCGTCAGAACTCAGAATGGCGCCACTTGATCTCGTTATGCACAAAGACACTGCTAACATGACTTTACAACATTTCGACTTCGACTTGAGTCGTAAGTATTCGTAAGAGTTGTCCATTCTGCCAGCAATACTACCTTATCCTAAATCGAGATAGTCTCAGGCTACCACCTGTTATTTGATGACGAGACTTGAGACTACGTTTTCATGAGCTTCCACCTAAATCAAAGGTCCTCCGACTGCTGTTGGAGTCGGAAAAACACACAAGGTGATATCGATTTGGTGGTACAAGCTGAAAACAGATAAATCGACATGAGAAAATAAGTCGAAAGAACATCTGTCATAGGTCCCTCAGTACCTAGCATAGCCACCAGATGACGAGAGGGAGTACGAATTGAGGGGAAAAAGTGACCCTCTCTCTGCCAGTACCGGGTTAGTTACGTGACATTGTGACACAAACACGGCAGAGACGGAACGCGCCACGTGACCGTGCCGTGGCGGAAGCATAGGAGAATAACGCGGTAGAAAGGGAAATTAGAGTGGGGGAACAAGTCTTGATGTGGCGACAAGCATTCGTCTATGCTTGTTAAACTATTCGCTAAACGTTCAGAATGCTCGAAGAATGCTTATTCACATACGGCGAATACGGCGAATACGGCGATATGTTTGCTCGCGTTCGCGACGAACATACGCTCTTGTTGGTCATTTAAATGAATACGAATTTGTTGAAGTGGGGGGCGAACGAGCATTCGTTCGTTTGGTCTAAACGTACCATAAGAAGTTGGAACGGCAATTGGAACAGTACAGTTTGAAGGCCAATTTTTGAGATTTAAGAATTGCGATTTTTTTACGATGACTTCGTGTATTTTCAAAGTTACACAAATAAAAAATTTTCAAGTTCGATGAGGCACGAGCTGCTGCTGTTCTATCGATCTAAAAAGATGATTTCTTTAGCCACTAATTTTTTGGACGAGTTCGTACATTTTCGATTGAATTCAAATCCGGACTCTATGCAAGGCAATTTAGTAAGTGTATATTTTGATTTTTCAATCAGTTTTGTACTGGTTTTGCTGTATATTTTGGATCCCGATGCTGGGAAGTTATTTCGTTGACGAGACACTGCATGTTCTCTTTTCTCAGGAGATCGAAACGTGTATAGACTGCTATCTGTCGAGTGTGAACGTTAACTGCTCTTCCAAATCGGATAATGGATTATTTTTACGTTGCAAAATTTGCGACATCATTTTCCTTCCCGTCACGATCTTTCGGAGGGACCGGACCGCCCTCTTTCGGGCCGCACGGCCGCTCGCAGGCTTAGGGAGCATTCTCGGATCGAAATTTCCGTATCGATTATCGACCTAGAGCTGACAAATATTGCGCGCACCGAGTATGGCCAATTTTCAGGAACGTGCTGCGCGAACCACCGACCCTTGCGACGACGCTGAGGGGCGCCTCGCTTCGTAGGACCACCCGACCCATGGTCATTTCGTGGAAACATCACGTGCGCACAGTTAATTTGGGAAAGGGACCCACTGCACACGGGCCAGACAACCCGGAGGCGCCCAAGCGGGACGAAAAGCCCCTATCGAACAACCGACCCTTTCGCGATTCTGTCGCCGCCTCATCCCTCCAAAAATGGGGTTATGGCGTGGGTGATGTGGTCGTACCTTGGGGCGGTTTCGAACCTCGTTATGGTATTTGGCGGTATGGTCCGGGGCCCGAGGACCACTCGAGGGTACGGTCCTGCGATTTAGGATTTGGCGTGCGAAGCGCGCCCCATTAGGAAAATCGCGACAGAAAGCCGATTTATACTACCGTCACAGACACATAATGTATCCGTAACGGCACCGTTCCGACACAGATAGTCGTAAGTATCCATCGAGGCACCGACACACAATGAGTTGAAACGCGAAAAACGCGGACGACTATCTCTAAAGTCATTTTTGAGTTGAAATTAGTATAAACATGTGAATTTGTAAATTTTGAGGTGCAGAATTCGAATTAATAATCAGAGTTGAAATGATTCGAAACATATAAAAGTTATAACATGAAATTTGTTTTTGAAAGCGTTAATTATGAATTTGAAGAAACATTATTAAATATGTCATTTTATTATTTATTTTTTATACTTATATACTATATTAATATTTGTATAGTTTGCTTGATATTAATGATATTAAATTCACTATTATACGTATACAGTTTGGCAAAAATAACTTTTATTTCAGAGCCGGTCATTTCACCGGTTACAGTATGAATACATATACAGAAAACTCAGTACATTTACTGTTAAATATGGGTAAAAAAGGCCTTTCGCGGTGCCACGATTGTGTCTGTGTCTGTGTGGTGCCGTAACAGTGCCGGAAAGCGTGCATAGTAATCGCACCGACATGTACCGGACCCGTCACGGCACCGACAGAGTATTCTTCGCGAGAATGTTGGGCGTTCGGGCCGGTGCCGATACGTGTCTGTGCAGTGTCGGTACGGTTAGTATAAACACTTCCATCTAAATGCATTGGAGAATATTTCTCGGGTCGGTTACGTTACGTGTCTGTGACGGTAGTATAAATCGGCCTTAAGGCCTAGGGTGGGGAAAACAAGGATCGACGTGTTACGTTACTGAAAATCGAAGGATCACTGTCGCGTTGGCTCCCGTTGCGGATAGTTGGACTAATATCGTCGCGGTTAAGAAATTGTAAGAGTACGAGTGCAGGATCGAGGCGGCGCTATCGAGACGTAATTCCATAGCGAACAACCCTGATGGAGGCCTGGGCGAACAACGGGGGTGGTAAGTAAACACAGTGATCCTTTTTTATTGATTTCGCGAGGTGGAAACGCGAGTTTGCGTATAGTGCGTAGAGCGCGTCGAAGATCGGTCCGTTCCTGGAACTATCACCACCGTCCCATTATAATTCCGCCGTCCATCCGCGATCCGCGGAATCTCGTGTCGAAAAGACTCGTGTAGTGTACCGAATTACCGTACGACTGCGAAATTTCGTCTCACGATAACCACGCGCTGCAATATACCATCGATCCGCTAAATTCTGTATGAAGTACGCGGGATCTCGGGTGCGGCCACATGGCTGCGCATTTTGTACCATTTGACTCCGATTAAAGAACCAGAGCCCATATCGTAGGGATTTCTTGCGACCTGAGAGATCCGCCCTGCCGTGAGGGTTGTCATCGTTATTCCCGTGTCCGAACCTTCCGGTGCCTGGCGCCCGAGCAACAAGCTTCCTTTTTAGTGTCGAACCTTCGAGGACACGTTTGTACAGGGTGGACGATGCTCGTACGGCCGCGCGCGGCCCGGTCTCAGTGCCTATAAAATCTCAGAGTTGTCCGATTTCCCGCTCTCCTAGGCGGCGAAAAAAGACAACATTACAGCATCTCGTGCATGTCTACTTTGTTTGCAAATTGACTTGAACGATCACGTGCAGATCAGAAGCTATTATTTTCACAAATGAAATGAAAACAACAGCTAGCAAGAGCCCACTGTACTTCGTCAAAGTTGCCAACCGTTCAGATCTACCGAGAGCTTTCGAGTCCAAGTTCATCGAAATTTGCATAGCAAATATTTCCTTCATCCAACGTTTACTGAAGCTTCACTGGAATTACCTTCGCGACGACTATCAATTCGATCGGAGGCCCTTTCCGAAGAAGATAGTATTAACTATCTTCTTTCATACTTCTTTTACAACAGCATTAACTCTTACTCACCCTTCCGTCTGCATTATCAATTCTGGATTCTCAACTTGCACCCAAGTGGTAAAGGTCAAATAAGGGTTCATGTGACTCTAATTCATCTCAATCTCAATTTTGTAGAAGGGCGAAGAATTGACGAGCGTTACTACAAAGTGTCGAGATTAAGTGTAAAGAGGATTTGAAGATTTTCAGGAAAAATAGCGAACTCTACAACTACACTGCGGTGTGTAATTATACAGGGTCATCCGTTTTTAAACGACCAAACGTCAACCAGCTATAGAGGACCCCAAATGAAACAACTTTCACCCCTAACAGTTTTTTTGATTCGGTCTTGATTTTTAGATAATTGCAAAAACCCGTCATTTTTTGCGTTTGTATGACCATTGGATCTTGGTTTTTTTGACATGGGGCACGCCGTGGAGACTAAATGAAATAACTTCGAATCAAAAAAAGTGTTAGAGGTGAAAGTTGTTCCATTTGGGGTCCTCTATAGCTGGTTGACGTTTGGCCGTTTAAAAACGGATGACCCTGTATATGTATAGCGCGTCACACATATGTATTTTTAAGATTTTTAGCTTTGGAAGAATAGTTCAGGATAACCGAGTACATAATAAATAACAAACTTCACATAGGAAAAAATGTTTGTTTTCTGTGTATACAGGGTATACACAGTGTTTCCTTTCATTCACTGCGACGTAAGGGGTGAGGTCCCCTCCATATCGCACTCTTCGAACCGAAGTGAAGAGCGAAACACTCTGCGGTCCGAAGAGTGCTATGTGGAGGAGACCTCTCCCCTTACGTCGTACCAGATGAAGTGGCGGCAGGGGCCCCGTGCGGCCCGTGAGTCGCTACTTTGGCACCTCTGAAGTAAACGATGACACCTTACTTACTTAACCTAATATTTATTCCTATCCTATTTACAATATAACTTAACATATTACAACTTTTTATGCAATCTCATAAAGGACAACTCTTTAACTCGATTGCACATGTTGCATCGTACCTAGCACCACCAGATGCGCAGGTCCGAATCTCGTGGTGACCACAAGACAGTCAAAGCTAATTCTATGGTGGACACCACACTTACGTGGCAGGAAACGAACCTACAAACCTATATAAGCTTACCAAAGCTTCGAATGTTTAGAAGAAAAGATTACAAAGGGTAATTACCCAGTACTGAGGGAAGCCTACACGGCCGCAGTGTGACCTGTGAGGTTGCAAACTTGGCGAAACTATGTAATTAGTGGTTGTGACTAGGGTAACAAATAATCACGAGGTCTTGTTTACAAGATTTCTTAAAAGAGCTATTCTTCCGCTATTGACCAAATGGCGTGACGAAGACAGCAAAACGTATTGAGTATGGCTGGACCAGAGCGATGTGGTGACGCTGTGCATCTATGTCGACTTTTCCTGCCGAAAAAAGCGCAGCGTCGTCAGATGAGGGCAGGGAGCACGAATTGAGAGTAAAAAGTTACCCTCTCTCTGCCAGTACCGGAGTATGCACGACAGAGACGAAACGCGTCACGTGACCGTGCCGCAGCGGAAGCGTGGGGAATAGTGCGGTACAAGGGGAAATTAGAATGGGGGAACAAGTCTTGATCTGGCGACTATACCTAAGCGTAAGAATGGGGTCCACCGCCTTGGCATCTTTCTCCACTTGATAGCTCCTCCCGAATAACTTTACTTGGCCGAGAATACTCAAGGGATTAACAATGTGAAGCTGTGCAGAAAATGTTTATCGGTTGAGGGGTGATGTTTGATTACTTTGTTAGCAGTGTTGTAACGATTGTTTCTAAACACGAAGTGCAATGGCGCGACCAAAGGCTGTCCGCAGAAGTCATTACAAGTTGCTAGAATATCGTCTTTGATGCTATTTTGCAAGTCCTATCGAACATAATAAGCTTTACAAGTCCTATGGAAGATAATAAGCTTCGAAAGTCCTATCAAATATAATAATCTTTGCAAGTCTTATCTCAAATAATGCGAGAAATCGCTTGCATTGCAGATACTAATGCTGTCTGCGGCTAAGACAAAGATAATCCTGATGCAAAGATTTCCCGATTACGATCCCTTTTAGAATGGATGGCCAAAAAGCAATGAATATTATTGAATATTATTATTTAATGAATATTATTTAGTACCGATTAATATCTATTAGTAGTCTAATAAATAAATACTACTAATACTACTAATAGATACTGTTCGGGATTCGAATTCTGGAGTCGTCGGCCGTTACGCCTACCGTCGGGCGTTCACTCCAGTTCCTTTTTTTTTCGACTGTGTTTAGAGTCACGTAGCGATCACTCGTTACCGTTGGGCGAGGCCGCATAATATTTGTCAGATCTCATTGCCGGTAAACCTCCTCTATTTCAATCTTGAACGAGTTGTTTACCAGTATCATTACAAATGAAAGTTAAAGTCATAATTATAGTGTAGAGTTAAATATGATGCCGTATTCTATAATATGTCATTACTTTAGAAATACACTACTACCACTACTACCCTACTACTGTCACAACTTTCATATTATGCTCCTAGTAATATTATTACATTATTATTAATAATATTGTATATTATAGTATTATTTTAATATAACAGTATCCAAATTGCATGTAACATTGAACTATGAATAGCAAAACTCAAACATAAAATAGTAATAATAAAAAAGAAATAGCAAGTGTAAAACACGTTCTCTTTTAACATTTTACGTGCCACAGTAAAATAAATCTAAAGTAACTATTTAATAAAAATGCATCACCTTGAACTCTTGATATTGGTCAACAGATGAATGACTGAAGTTAACTTCACTATACATTTATACGTATAACAAAGGTACCTACTAACTCATATCATACAGAACCTTGTATAAATTAGACGCGTCTGTATACGACACATTATATTGCTGGTTTTTAATTTCTCTTTACAAATAAAAAATGAGAGCTTTAGTAACATAGAATAAATCAAACTTTGCAAAGATCTTTAAATTACTATAGTATAAGAGTAGTGATTAAAGTACAATTTAGTTTCATTGATTGTTATTGTTGGAGATGAGTTCAATAATTATGAAACAGACAAGTCTGTTTATAACTAGTTTAATAACAATAATGTAAATGATATATAAATACAACACTCGATACGCTCTATATTCACTCATTGTCAGACACAATAACTCTCACACGATCCTAACCTGTATATCCCCAGCGCTGCCAACTGGCACACTTCACACTCATTCTACACTCTGTTCAATCTCATTCATGCCAAACTCAACCGATACAAACAACGCAACAGTTGTTACATTATGAAATTTCAGCATTGGCGGAAAATAGCTATAGAAAAATATTTTACATGTTATTTTTTGAGTCAACATTGATATTAAAGGCACGAAAACAGCTTTCAAAGTTGTTAGAGAGGAACATATTTAGTCGAGTATCTCGGAAATTACTAGTCCCGAAAAAGACATTGAAAATAGCAAAATGGTGGACTCTTTAATAACAAAATTCAATTATACAGATTCGGCAGATACTATGCCCAGCTACGAAATACAAAGAAACGGAAAATTCTTATACTACAAAAAGGGGTACCGTATACACTAACTTTTTCAAGTTCTTTGCAAGGTGCAGTGCGTATAGATGACAAGTTGTGGACTGTTTCAATCTTTTGAAGATGTGGAAAAGTCTGCCAGCTGTACAAGAAATTAGAAAGAGTTGTAGTTCAATCCAGTTTGGTACAGCCAAAAATATAAGGCAATGCTATAGAGCAGTCCCGTTCAGCTATCGCCCGTACGGGCAGAGAATTTGGTTACCCGGGCGTAAGCTACTTGGCGGGCAACGAACCACGCCTCCTTTTGATGGTTCAGCCGATTACAATATTTTTCCCGCTGACGGCACATTGCCCTCAGTTATGCTTGCGGGCATCGACGGGCGCCCTTTCCCGTTGCTAGGCCTGTTGAACGCGACTGCTATAGAAAGAAGGTAACTGTATTCCCCTCAATTTCCCCTGTCTGACGATACTGGTCCAAGTACCGATAGCTCTGCGGATTGCTTGCAGATATTGGGGGTTGCGACGAAGGACAAGCATTTGAGGCGAGGCAGCTTTCCCCGGGAAAATTCAGGAAAATACCAACGATCCTGCAAGGGTGGGGATCGATGTGGAGGAACAATCTTGCGAGGACAAGAGTCAACTCGGCACTCTTGTCCGAATCTTCGAACCGTTCATATGTTGTCCTACTCGAGATCGACATCGAGCATTATATTATATCACACGAGATTACCTCACCCTAGTACGTCTATATACGCTGATTGTACCGTAAGTACCCTTGCATGGTTATTAATATCAACAGGCGTGATTTTTTACAGATGCATAAATCTATCCTAAATCTATTCCCCATATGTTGAACTGTACGCTCTGTCATTGGCTCCAAGAAGTAGCCTCTCTATTGTATAGATGGCGCCTAAAATGGACTGATTCTTTGTGAGGGCTGCCTTGTCATCTAAGTGTAAGCCGCAGGCAGCCGTTTATTCGAAGCTGGCAAAAGTTATTCGAAGATTTATTCGAAGCCTTCGAATAAAAGATACAGATCAAAGATGGAAAAATTATTCAAAGTTCGAATAAATCCGCTTTGAATAAAAAAAATTATCTTTATTCGTCGGATAAATTCTCGTCGAATAAAATTATTTGTTCGATTCTCGACGAGTAAATATTTTTTTATCTTTTATTGGTTATTCGAAATTTTTATTTAGATGAATATTTTACCCAACTCTGCTTTCAAGTGCTAGAGCTCGATCGCGGTCGCTCGTCGTAGTATGTTTATCTTGTTCAGTCTCGGGATGGCTCTTCGCTATCCTTGTCGAACCTTTAGAGCTTATCCAGATGGGGCGATTTACGCACGTTTCAAACAAAACAAACAAAAAACCTGACCGCGACATACGCTAAAAAGATAAAAATAAAAAATATTATTAATAAAACAAAAAATCTTACTGCGAAAAGAATTATTGATAATTTATACTTTCTATTTATATTTTATTTTTTATTTTATTTATTATCAATATTTTATTTGATAAATTAGTTTTTTGTTTCTTCTCTTTTTAATTCTTTTCGCAGTCGGGTTTTTTAATAATATTTCTTATTTTTATCTTTTTAATATCTTTTAATATTTTTAATATTTTAATCATGCCGTGATTGTTTATACTTTTCATTTCCACGTCGAAAAATAATACTCTTCGTATTAAAAATCAAATGTATTATATTGATGTGTTACCATTTGTTAACAATATATAAAAAACGTAATTTTTAAAACTACTTTTCTTCTGTAAATTTTACATATACATATATTCGTGTTATATTCGTATAGAAAGTTTAAAAAATTAAGAAGATTTTTAAACAAGTCAACATTCAATGATCGTTTAATACAATTATTTACAATTGAAAATTCCATATTTTAAATTAAGAAGGAATAAGTCTCCAAATTTCGACAGATCCGAAAGGAAGAAAAGAAACCGCTCGAACCAGCTCGAACGCTTTCCATGCGATCATCGACGGTGTTTGTATGAATATGATACGGCAACATTGCCCTTTTAAAAGCTGACAACGCAGTAAAATCTAGCTTCCTCGTCACACACCTCTTGTGTTGCAACGTCAATCGAGTTCTCTTTCTGATTCATAATAGAATACGACGATAGCTCCATCTCGTATTCATCAGTCAGCTACACTTTTGTAGGTAATACCATTTCTGCAAAGGAAACTGTACGGCAGATACCGACCACCGAATCTTGAAAAGTCACGTGATTGACCCTGGCCCTTATAGACCCGGCATAGGAAAGCCGAGAATCCAGTGAAGCAAAGATCTCTAAATTTGTGACGTTACAAGATAATTCCTAAGATAATTTTTTCACCACGCCATTACGCATTGTCGATTGCAAGGAATAGAAACTAAAGTGAATGTTATTTCTTCCCTTAATGATTTTAATAGAGGAGAAATCATATATTGATCTTCAATTTTTTTAATTTTCCAACAATTTTGAACTTCATTTACTCAATTTTGATATAAATATACAGGGTGAATTCGATAAAGCAGGACACCTAAATATCTCCGTTACTTTTCGTTGTACAAAAAAACTTCGTGGAACAAATTTACACTGTTTGAAGGGCCACATATAACGGTGTAAGGGAAAAAAAATTCAAGGTCATTTTTATGAGATTTCAAGGTTATCGATGTTTTTTTCAAATATATCGTTCTTCCGCCTTCCCATTCCGCGTCTTACTTGAAGCTTTACAATTTCTTTCGCGCACTATAACTAGACTATAAGTACAAAGTGTATATATATATATATATATATAGTTTCGTTTTATTAAATAATTATTATCATAACCACGACTCAATTCAATCGAATCCCTACCCTACGTCGCATGTGATTTCATTAATTGTCATTTCCGATATCCGTATTAAATTCATGTTCTCTTCTGTACGTCTGCAGCCCACCAGTGGCTCGATACACCCTTCGAGAAAACAGATTATTTATCGAACTGAATCTGAGTTCTTAATCGTACGCCCGTAGCCCACCAGTGGCCCGGTATGCCTTCGAGAACCAGATTCTTCCATTGATTGTTTTAGTTCGCGTACATTGTTCCATTGAGAAATCACATGCCTCGTCGCGCCGGCCGGAAATATCAGCTGCGGAAGCTCGCCCGCGAGTACGGCCTAGCAGCGGCAGGTCAGGACCAGTTCGTGCGGTTACTGGGCGCGGAAGCGGTCCCGACGATCGCGTAACTAATTTTTCCGGGAAAGTGCGCGTCGTGACCGGTCAACGAGAGCAGATCCCCTGGAGGACGCCCGCCGGATCACGCTGGCTCCTGTCGACCGTGCCCAAGAGAGAGCCCAGTCTCAGCCCGCCGAGCACCCAGAGGAGCCTCTTCCACGGGACGACCAGCGTCCGCAGCATCGAGCTTGAGCAACACGACCAGCGAGCATCGTCCGAAGGAGACTAGCCCGGTGGGAAGTAGCCGGAAGGGTCTAGTCCGGTGAGAGTCAGCCGAAGGGGCTTGGTCCGGTGAGTGTCGGCCAAATAATTACGCGCGTCCGAAAGTCTCGTGTCCCGAGTCAGACACGGTTGTACTCGCCGTGTTTACTCAAAAGCTGAACTATTATTATTGACGTCTTGTCCGCGACCTCGTGATTCGCACTATCGCCCGAAGCTAACCGCGGGACGTAACAGCACATCGTCAATTTTTGGCCTACTTCTAACGCTTATATTACCAAATATTTGCATAATTTCGGAAGCGCCTGGCCAGCGCGCAGTAGATTGAACCTTCCTCTTTCGAATGAGCCCTTTACCAGCGACAAAATATTCTTATATAAGGACGAAAACTTGAGGCACATAAAACCATGTTTTGACGGAATGGAGTCACTCTACCTTATCGCGAATCTACGAAGACCGGACCCTTAAGGTAGAAAAGTCACTATTCTTTGATCCGCGCCGAACATAGGAAAAGACAGCGATACTCGCCGCCAAGTAACGGCCGCAGGGGATTGTAAATAGTTTCGTCTTACACTTTATTGGTCAAAGTCACAGCGGGGAAATGCTGTCGATGAGATCCTACTATTCTTTGATACAGTGCCGAACGTAGAAAAGGACAGCGAAGCTCGAGAACTTCTTCACTTTTCATTTCATTTCTTTTCTTCTCAGACTTTCACCAACATATTCGTAGCATTTTTCTAATGAAAATGATAACATATCTGATATAATTCCGATGACATTTACTTATGTAATGAAAGTTTCTTATGATGAAAGTTTCGGACGTAAGAAAGAAAGAAACGCGGAATGAAGAAAGAAAGACACGCGAATCGTGCGCAACGGCGGCCAGCCCTGCGGACCATACGGGGTTACCGCACCATCTCCGCGGAGGCGGCGTTCCTCCTCGCTGGCATAGCTCCCCTTCAATTTATGGCGGAGGAGCGGGCGACCGAATACTGGATCGCCTGCTCCATCCAGGAGGGGGAGATTTACTCGGAAGGGGAGGAGGTCGATTTGTGCGGAAGCGACAGGTCCGAATGGACAGACTTTCCCACTGGCGGCAGCAGGTTGCTTCCGCCGACACGGTCAAGCCAATTATCCGGGCTATGGATGATTCAGGGAGTACTTGCGGAAAATAGGCCGGCGGCGCGGTGCCATCACTGCGGGGAGACTTGGAATACGGTGCGGCATACGCTGGAGGAAAGGCATACGCTGCGATCAAGTAATGTCGCACAAGGCGGCGGAGATGGAGAGGGAGGCCGACCACAGGAGAGTGGCCTTTAGGGGACGTGCCCATAGAGGACGGCGAGCCCCGGTTAGGGGTTGCAGATTTGATGGCGATGGTGGGACTAGTTAATATTCCCATCACAGCAACGGGGAAGACTACTACAAGGTCCCCCCCCCCCCCCAGGGGTGGGCCGGCCGCAAAGGCGGGGCCGCGAGAGCGTTTCACCACGTCCGCCAATGCGACTGGCGGCCGTCCTCCGTACGGGGTGTCACGGGCAGGGTGGAGGGGGAGGGGATGGTGTGTGCCGGAGCCCACCTTGGCCCCTTCTCACTGCGTGCGGAGACCTCCCTTGGCTGGGTGGGGAGACCCGCGGGGTTTCTCTACCTCCCGAGCGAGGGAGGGGTTCTCCGGGGGCCGCGGGTCCACAGGAGCTGGGACTCGTGCCGCTCAGCCGAGCGGCTCTCGGGTTGGGGGACTCCGTGTGGGTGTCTCGCGCTGGGTCCTACTAGAGTAGGATCACATGGGGGGAGCTTCTTTCCGCCGGGGTGGGGTCACAGTTGCCATGGGTAGGGGAGTGGTCGGTTGCATTCGATTCCCAGATCCCGACCACCTCCCAATTAACTTTGGGTGGACACCGTGGGGTTTAGTGGGTATACCCGGCAAGGTACACACTGCCGGGGAGTCCTACATACCTCCCACATCCCCTCCCAGGGGGGCCGGTGAATGCATAATGCATTCCCTCACGATAAAAGAAAGGGCTGGGCCAGCCGTGTGGGTGGGGGGAGTCGCTTAATTGCTCCAGCCCACCAATTCGGCCGGCTGGCTGTTCGTTTCTGGCGTGCCGGAACACGCCCCGGTCGCTTCTTACCGTGAGGTCGCCGTTACCAACGAGTCCCCTTTTAGGTGTCGCGAGCTGGGGCTCGCGGCGCCTATCCGAGCTGCCCTCCGGTGAGGGGGACACCGGGTGGGTGATCTGTGCTGTGTCCTACCTTGGACATTGGGGGAGGGAAGCTTTACTTCCCCCTTGTTGTCATTGGCGAGGCGGAGGGCGGCGAGTTGTTTTCGATACGAGTCCCTCGCCGTCTCCCGTTAACTCAGGGAGGTCACCGTGGTAGAGATAGTGAGTATACCCCTTCGGGGGGAGTCCCACGTTTCCCAGTCTCTCTTCCCGGGGAGGGCGGGGAATCCGTAATGCGATTATGGGCCTAGATTCCGTAGATTCATGATAAGGTAGATAGACCACATTACTGACAAAACGACGTGGGCTCACGTGCCTCAACTTTTCGTCTTTGTATAAGAATATTTATCGTTGAAAAAGGGCTGATTCGAAAGAGGAATATTCAATGCAGCGCGCTCTGGTTATGAGCTGACGAAATTATGCTGATATTTTGCAATATAAGTGTTAGAAGTACGTAAAAAATTGATGATGTGTTTGCCACGCAATCCAAGCATTTGTATGCCATTGGATGACTTTTTTGGATGAAATCGAGGGTAGAGCGAGCTATAAAATATCTCCAGCTACAAATTGAGCTATATTTTGGTGTTCGGTTGCGGATTTTGGAAGTGAAACGCGGACGATTGTTCCGCCCAAGGTCGTAAATCTTCGGCCCGGTTGGATCGCGGACGCGTCACTCCCGATACCGCCGAGGAATACTGTCCGCCAAATTAATTTTGGACAGCCGTTTCGATATTTGATCGAATATATTTAATTGGAAGCGCGTTTCGTCCCAGACCTGTTAGAGGACTCGTCGGTAAGGCTGATCTAGCAGGCCCTGCTTTAGACGCGTCGGTTCGTCTCGTGTTTGGTCGTTATTTTCGATCGCGAGAGCGTTTCGCGTCGGATCTTGGTTATTGGAGATCCATCTTTTTGAATAGACTTGAGACTGAATGTTCACGTTTGAAACTGAATGTTTCACGTTTGAAACTGTATGTTTCATGTCGAAACTTGTTTAACTATATCGAACTCTGGATACACGCGCGACGCACGATGTTATCGCAACGCGATCACGAACAGAAGAGAGCTCAGATCGAGCGGTCCTCACGAGCTTCGTTTCGGACAAAATCTGATCGCTCGCCAGGCGCGCATAGCACGACGATGGAACCCCGTCTTAGCAAAACTGAATGTTTCACGTTTGAAGACTTGGAACTGAATGTTCGAAAAAGACTTGGAACTGAATGTTTCATATCTGAATCAAACTAGTGAGAGCGTTTGATTTTTAGTTCTTCCGTCTCGTGAGACTCCTCTATGTATTGAGAGGGCAGTCCTCATGGAAGAGGAAGTGCACTGATTGGTTCTGCTGAATGTTGCGTTACCCAATCAGCGCATCATTGATTGATTGTCACCCTGTTTGGGTGAGCTGGATGGGCCTTGCCCTGGAGAGCGTAAGCTGATGCCGGTCTCTCCAAAAGAACAGTGCCTTTTTGGTTGGGTGATCCTTCGTAGGACCTAATTTATGATGTCCCGTGACCATAGGAAGTGAAAACAAACGAAAGGCAGGTTGTGACTGGTCGCCACATGTTGCACCGTACCTAATCGTTGAAAGTGATCACTTAGTCACGAGCGTATCATAAATAATTGTCCGAAGGCAAGCACCAATTGAATCGTTCCTTGCGACAGAACATTTGGCTTAATCCTCTGCGAAATGAAACCAAAATCTTGAAGCATGTTTCTGGCGTCAGAATTCATGATTTCCATAATATAGAGCAAGAAATGTGACAAGTTTAGTCATAGGCTTAAGACCAAGACGGATCCTAAGTCTATGTCTGAAGGCTGTGAACGGAAATTATACAGCAGTTACCGACCTACTAAGACTGCAAAAGTTACGTGACTACCCTTGGCCCTTATGGTCCGTGGGTAAATGAGCATAGCTTATACATCTTTCGATGCTGTGACGTCACAAATTCAGTTAACTTTTCTTCAAGGAAAATTGTCTGTGCCGTGTTTGTAGGTTTATATGGTCTAAGGTAGTATCTATGTTATGGAGAAAGTAGTGGGGTAGTGTTTTTGGCGGGAAAGTGCCGGAAAAGTCCAGAACGATACGTCAAGACGTTATACCTACATTCATTTTTCAAAATCAAATCATAACAACTTTTGCGAAATTATGCGGGGTGACCAAGGTACCCCATTTTAGATATCTTATTGCTTCACTGATGTCAAAATCGTTGCGCATGCGCGAGAAAAACCGTCCAGTATCTCATCCCTGTTCAGAGGCCGACTAAACTGTTCCGTTGTCGTTTCGTTTTCCGCCCTGCCAAGCAACAGAGAGAGTACGTGGCGGCTGTTATATTATTTGTTCCTTTCTCTATATTAAATATTAGATACCGCATATTCTGTGATTGGTTATTACCACAACTACACCACTGGATCCACCATCCACGCCCCAACACCATAAATCTATCCTATCATACGGTCTAGCAAGGAAAAACTGGAAAATCAATGAGACTATTAGTATAGTATAGTATCATTGGTTATGGGTAGAGTTGTCGGTTAATACAGCCGCCGGTTAAAGTTGTTGTCGACGAAAACAGTATCGGTGATTTCAACAGAACCCAAAAAGAACACATACAGCATTCTTTTCACACATATGTATATTAGTTTCCAATATTGCTTTCGGAGCCTATTTTTGAAGCACAAAACATCACTTTTTCCCTGCTTACAAACAATTTTGCGGGAAGTTTCTTTTACAAATCCCCACTGATCCAGAGGTGTAGATTCACCCCTAGGACGGATAACTCCTAGAACGGATTTTATGATTTTATGAAAAAACAGTTCATCGTTAAAGTTATTCTTTCGTAGTAAAATTCACCATTTTTTTTATCGAATCGTGTATGCACGCAATATGTAAAATGTTAGAGCATTGATTTGTTTAACGCTTTGTTAAAAAGTTATAAACAGAAATACGGAATTGTTAAGGGAAAGTTACGCGATATTTAAATATAGTTTTATCCTAGCTATGTTTACTATCCGCAGTCATTAAAGTAATACTTGTTTATTACAAATTGTTATTACAATTCACTTAATACTAATTCTTATTACTGATACTGTCTAATACTAAGTTCGTAGGCGCAGTTAATATTTTCCATAAAATGTCCACCCTGTTATTGTTCTCTTCGAATTCCGTATTTTTGTTTATTACTTTTTAACGAAGAGCTATATTTTTATTTAACATTTTTTTCTTGTTTAGACTCATAGAATATACTGACAAAGTTTTGCACTTTAAATCTGGGACATCCTTTTGTAGTATTTAAAAAACAATGTATTTCCATAAACGTTAAAAGTATATTTAGTTTTACTCGTCACTGTATAAACCAGGTATGTACTAGTGGTTCGGATAATTAGCCACGAATCTTGCTTCGAGTATTTCCTATTGAAGAACTATACAGGGTGTCGCCGATTTGATGAAAGTGGTGAATGTACACGAAAAGAGAAGTCGAACAAAAAGAATAAAATATTTTCATTTAAGGCTTTGCTTTCGAGTAAATCGATGTTGAAGATTCGTACACTTTTATTGAAATGTGTGTACTAGGGTGGCTTTTATTTACTCTTGACGAAAATTTTGTTTACGCCATCTCTGCCCCCTCCCCCCCAAGCTCGATTGAGCTCTATCGGATAACGGGAAAACATAACCTTTGGCCTTTAGACAAAACGGGACGGGCCGCGGCCGCCGCACGTTGCGCCGACCAACACGTTATCGCATTGCTTGCCTCGCTCAGCGGATTCAGAGACAACATCGTACGTATTTGCTTATATTTATTTAACGGTTCATTTTTTAGGGCTTTATGAATCGTAGTTTTCTTGTGTAAGAACTTAACGAAGTGGAGCCTGCAAATTTTGTTGACTTCTAATAAAGAAAATATACGCAATTTCCTGCAAAATTAAAAATCCCTAGTACGATGTCTAATAAGTCTAAAAATAAATGTCCCTAATAGAACATAAAAGACGCAGCTTGTCCAGATCTACAGATTTTGTCTAACGTGTTTTTGGATATAGTCAACAATTTAGAAGATAAAAAAGGATTATATGGTCATTTATTTAATTATTTTAATGTTTAAGGGCCCGGGGGCACGATTTCCCGTTATCCGAGGGTGCTCAAACTTTGCACAGATTTGTTTTATATTAATTGGGACAATCCTGGGGGTGTCGTAAATAAATTCGAATGTCGAATATAAGAGCCACCCTAGTGTACACTTTTTTATAGATTGTCGGTTCGGTATCTGATCTCTGATTCGCTCGCAATAACAAGATACGAGTCCTCAAGAACACGTGTTCATGGGTGTCATGTAGAGATACCTATTCGTTCAGTTTTACGTATGGAATTTCAACAACGAATCGCTCAAGGAGAATATCTCTTATATTTCCCATTGTTTGGGTGAAATAATTCAAATTCCAACACTTCAATCGACGCCATTACGAGGTACCATATTCTCATGTGGTCAATCTAATTTCTCATGGCTGATCACGTTTCATCGGGAATGTATGGCACATGCATTGCTTTTACGGAACGGCTTTTTCGAAATCGCCAAGGGAGATAGTAATTATAACTATCGAATGGGATCTGTAATTAATCGCTTAAGTGGAACGCATAGGCAGGTAACAGAGCCATTTCACGGAAACTGTAAATGTCATATCATTTTCGTGGCGTCGCGTGTATCATGTGTGCATGTAGTCTCGTGACGATTCCTATTCGTGAAACGTTCTTGCTCACGTGTATTATATCACGGTGATCGTGATGGCTTGCAACCATCCGTCGCGTCGTATCGTGTCGGTTCAACCGAATATAATTATTTAATTAGAAGGATTATTAATTGCTTGTCCGACGCGATATAAAGTTACGCTCGAACAAGAATATGAGAAGGTACGCGGTTGATAATAATATTAACGAGGCATTTTTATTAATTATTTTAGTATGGCAGATAATAAAAACAGTGATTTCATGATGCAAATAATGGAAATTATATTTTTACTTAAAATTTGTACACAAACAGAAACAATAAAACATAAAAAAAATGTTAATGTGACAAAATGAGATGTGATGTTAAGATGTGATGTGGTGTGTTGTGATGTTGTGATGTGATGTGTCATGTGATGTTAATTGTTCCCTTGTCAATGTTATTTATTATAATATTATTGGTTACTACGCTGTTGGAAAGAATGTTAAACAATCATTAATGCAGTCGAATAAGTTTTTTGCAAGTAACTTTTTAATAATTATAATTTTAATTATAACTTCATCATAATTGGATATCCCTTGAAATTTTTGAGAATAAGTGATTTTCTTTTGATAAAGTTATTTCATCAACCGTACGATTACCTTTCTTAGAAGTTGTAAATAAGACAATTTTCACATTGTCCGGTTTTGCCGACCGGTTGACAAATGAATGTTGGCCGACTACCGACCGTTACAAATAATACAAATTTTCTACTTGACCGTGTTAACTGCGTCTATAATCGAGTAGCTTGAAAATTGCATAGAAAAAAGTGTAGTGGTGAAGTCTAAAACAAGCACGACATCGGCCGGTAATCGATCAACATTCGTTCCTCAACTGGTCAGCAAACACCACACAATCTAAAACGATTTAATAGAATACAAAATTCGCTGTAGCTAAACGAAAATCATAACTACTAGTAGAAGTATAGGAAAATATTGAAAACACTAAAGCAGCCGTATACAGGCTGCATCACCAGATATTATTATTTTGATTTCCGTCATTATTACTATTCACAGAGAGAAATATTTTGATGGAGATTAAATGGTTTGAAGAGATGCACATATTGGTGTTATTGCTATTCTTTTGCAGGTGGATGCGTCAAGGACTTATGAAGGTCAACTTTGATTTTCTAAATGGGATCTTATACTTTTATGCATCAATCAATGCAGTTCTTTATTCTCTATAAAAAAGTATTAACTCATGCATGTCGAAAAATTATTAGTTTAGGACGTATTTCAATTTAAACGTCGCTAAGAAAACTTTTCTTGTTGCGGTAATATTGCTATACAAAGTTATCATCAGTAAGAAAGTGAGGTTTTTTTAGCCATTTTTAAATTAAAATATCTCCTAAACTAATAATTTTTCGATATACGTGGATTAAAACTTTCTTATAGATAATAAGGAGCTGCTGCAGTTTAGCTGCATCGATTCGAACATAAAAAGTATACGATTCCATTTAAAAAATCAAAGTTGACCTTCATAAGTCCTTGACGTGTCCACCTATAAAAAACCAAAAACACCAGTATGTGCATCCCTTGAATCTCTGCGAATTTGGTAAGACACCCTGTATAATGTGAAGAGGTTTACAATTAACAATTTGCACTTGATCTAACCATTACTTTTCTTATTTTTTAGTTATTTAAATTTCTAATTAAATTTCTCTGATTGCAACACACAATTTTTCGCTTGTTGATAATCAATGTCTGTTTTTGTTAGAGCTATGAATTACTCTAAGATTTATGAGATTGAATATTTTACTAAAAATGATAAAATTAACAATCCAGACACTAGAAATTTTGTTTTTATTCATGACGCGAGGGTTAAAATTACCAGCAGAAAAATCAACAGCATTTTGTTTTCCTAAATTAATAGGAAAGTATGAGTCCACTTATCACTCCTATGTGGCATGAATCTCCTATAAAGTAACTTCTTATTTTCTAATTCTTTTAACCGATTTCATCGTTTACTCACAATGATTTCGTGCTTACAATTTCATTAGCTGTAATTTCATAAGATTATTTCCTTCATATTTCTTTACTTTCCCTACGATTCAATCCCTGAACACATTTCAAAATTTCACTATTTTTCACATTTCTTTATTGATTTTAATTTAAAAATATTAATGTTTACACCTAGCAAAAAATAAATGATCTCTTTACCGATTGCGTAAAAATGTCATTCATTAAATATTTTTACAACTGGCTCAGTTGGTTCATAATTCTAAAACAAAACTTTTTCGAGATTTTACAATAAATGTATTTTGTCTGTTTAAGTAGTACATATACACGAACCTTCCTTGTGGATTAAAATATTAACCTATAGCTTCGTGAAGTAAACGCTTTCAGAGACACTTATACCTCAGAGAGATTTCTTAATCTGTTTAATATCAAAAAATTTCCCCTTTGTCTAGATATTTTGATACAGCATACATAATTTCGGGTTCTACATTCAGATCATTGATCATTAGTGAACTACTGGATTAAGATTCAATGGGGTTTAATCGTACAATCTTGATCTTAATGTTCATGTTCGTTAATATTCATGGATTATTTAATCTCATTTCGATTTAAACAGATTAGAGTCATTTATTTACTGTAAAACACAAATGGGTATTATCGGTGATAGTACTTTTATGTAGAGCATAACAAACTACATCGATTGGTGCAGTCAAAAATGTAGGTTTCCATTAAAAAAAAAGTGCAGTTGCATTTTTCTGATGAAACGATGCACAAAAGTGCATAAAATTAGTTGCGTATTACTGCACTGTCTGATGCCATTCAACTATTTCTTATAACATTTTCCTCTATTCCCAACCGTTCAGGAGATACAGCATGTTCCAGTTGCGTGGGACATCCTGTGTATGTATAGTTTGTCTGTGACCATGTTTCCTCTGTCTGTGACCTTGAATGACCTTGAGTAATTCTAGTCACTGAATTCCTAATGAAAGGGAATATCATAATGGGGGTCTAAAAAGGGGTGGTTCCGTTAAAGAAAAAGATGGTGACCTTGAGAATTCTACAAAAAAGAAATATAAAAACAAATATTTTTACGGCATCGTGTGAGCCTCACCAAACCATTCACCTTGTCTTTGAGATATTTCACATATCTTTCAAAATAACAATGATATTTGAGATGCAAACGTTAGGTGATTCACTCTGTATATTACACAAATATGATATACAAATATTGATATACGGATATTTCAGAAAAATATTAGTAAAACGTCGGATTCGTTTGCCTTCTTAGCAAATACAATCATAAGTAAATTTAAGTACCATGACAAAACATTGGAACACTTTTTCTAATAATTATAAAGATGGCGATATAGACATTGCCAAAAAATGTTATAAATACGTGGGGATAATTAAACCCTTCCTCAAATCAGTATTTAATATGCTTATTCTGTACACTATGAAAAAACAAACACATTTATTTTTATATTAATATTTTCTTTATATGTGACGAGTTTTACAATTGCATTTCTCTTTATCGTTAATGGAAACGTTTTCCACATTAATGCGAATAATTACAATGCGAGACACTTGAGTCGTTTGATCGAATAATTTTGGCCAGAAATAATATCACTTCCTTAGTACAATCAATGGATCAGGGAGTTGTAGAAAAAGTTAAAAAATATTATCGAAAGTATTGAGTCACAAACTTACTTGTCAGACACTTACTTGTCATTAAAGATGAAACAGAAAATCGGTTTGAATTATTAAAGAAAATAACGTTAAAACAGAATGTTGCTTCTTGGCAAACAATATATGCAACTGCAGTTAACTGCAACGTCAACTATTTATCTTTATTGATAAATGAAGAAAACTTAAAAATAAAGCGAGCAGAATACCACTGCATAGAAATTGCTCAATTGAAACTTTTCCAATGCTAAATCATGAAAATTCTTGTTTATATGCATGCAGCACATATCAAATAAAATAGGCAGCTGAAGATTGTGCAGAAAAAATGTAAACATTAAAAATATGACAATTACATAAATAACGGTAAACTCAATTTTCCCATAATATTTCGATTCAATACTACTTAATGACATTTTTTGTCCCTCGAAAAGTACTCTAAATTGTCCTACAAGAATTTTTCGTTGACAAAATAGTCCACAAATGATCATTTTTTAACGTCCTAAGGGTATAAGTATACCCTTTTTCATAATTCTTGTATTAACTATTGGAATGCGAAGTTGCATAACTATAATTTATAAAATTTATAAAATTTTTGTTTTATGCAAATATCTCCGTAAAAGTTCCATCGTATTCTTCTACACTACAACACTTCTTGATTTATGGATAATAGTATCTGTTACAATGTTGAAAATCCCACGTTTAGACATTCCTGATAACAGAAAATTCAGTAAAATAGGACTTCCAGCAAATTGCTTGAAAATAGGAGTGCTAGCTTATTACATTATTTGATAAGTACTGTGTTATTTCCAAACAGCATAACTAATGTTTCTGTACATGCATACAAGTAATTGTAATCTTCTCTTCACTGTATGTGTTTGGGAAATGATTCAAATTGTTTAACGATGCCAGATGCGTTAGAAAGCAAAGAGAGAGTTTACTGAGTATGCAATAATGGAAAAGGATTAAAAAATGAAGGAGACATATTTGTGTACACTTCTTTCCATGGTCAACTAACTGACTAAATCTAAACAACGTGTAACGTCTGTTCATTTTTATAAGAAACCGATCACACATAGGCACATATGTGCCCTTATTTGTCAGAAACGTTTAAAATCGCTCAACTTTACACACGTATAACTTTTGAACCAGTGAATTCCTAACATTAAAACGTGGATTTTTGGCATTTTCTCGTAAAAATCTACAGGATTATATGATATAAAAACAAATTAAAAATTTATCATACGAAAAAAAAATTTCAAAAACCGTCGTTTTTTCTTATTCTTTTTAACGTACTGAAGGCGGAAAAATATTAAAGGATCTGTAATCTGAGTTCAATGATATTGAGTTCAACATGAAATATTCAAAATTGTTTATTTATTTTGGCTCAGACCATAACCACATTCAAACTGATTAATATTGTTCCTTGTGTTTTTAAAAACATACTCTATGAAAAACATAAATAAAGGGTATTTCCTCCTAAAGGGTATTCCAAATTATGGTACAAGCGGACAGGTGGTGGTTCTACATGCAGAAGCAAGTCGAAAAAAGGAATAATATTTGTTCGTTCGACGCTTCGTTTTCGAGAATATTGAGTTTGAGAATGCAACGGATACGCGTACTATTACATAGATAGGAATCGTTTGTCGTGTATGATCGTACAATACAAGGTGAATGGTTCAGTGAGGCTCACACGGTGTCATAAAAATATTTGTTTTTGTTATTTTTTTTATTTATAGATCTCATGATCACTGTTCCGTCGCAAGGAACAATTCAAGTGGTGCTTGCCTTCGGACAATTGTTTATGATACGCTCGCAACTAAGTGATCACCTTCAACGATTAGGCACGGCGCAACAGTGACGACCATCCACTTTAAAAACCGTTCGTCCTCACGAGAATTGTTTTGACAAAAGCTGATCGCTTGCCAGGCTCGCATAGCCCGACGACGGAACCCCGTCTTCGCAAAACTGAATGTTTCACGTTTGAATCAAACTAGTGAGCGTTTGATTTTTAGGTGAGACTCCTTTATGTATTGAAAGGGTAGTCCTCATGGAAGAGGGAGTGCACTGATTGGTTCTGCTGAATGTTGCGTTACCCAATCAGCGCATCATTGATTGATTGTCTTGTTGTTGATTGTCTTTAGTAATATACGTGATAAACCTGAATTATCTCAATGGCATACATTACTAAGTCCTGCATCTCTTGAAAAAAGCATTTACGAGCGATTCATACAGGAATAATTTGTTTGTTTTAGGGTCCTAAATTCATATCTAAAGATTAGCGATATAACACTTATTATCATAAGCGCTTTAAATATTATTTAAAGTTATGGACTTGTTTAATGTCTTCTACATGTTAGAAACTGAAGATTTATATTGGTTCATAACAAAAATTTAGTTTCGTAATCATTTTAAACGAAATTGAAATTTTATTCGTTAACAATTAATAACCTATAACAAAATTTGAAGCCGTACATATTTCTTGATACTTCAGGTTGAAATTCAATTTTTAGAATATTAAGGACAAGTTTAAATTGCGTCATTTCAATTAAACGATTTTACAGTTTGTTTGATAAATTACTGATTTTTCATTGGCATACCTGTTAAGTATGTATATTGACACTACATTACGCAAAAACAAAACGATCTAGTAAAATGGTTTCATACATAATGCACGATTCAATTTGAAATTAGTCTCTAAATTGATAGAAATAAAAAACACTGCAAAAATTATTGTTCATGACACGTTATTAGAGCATAATAAAATATTCAATTACTTACGATACTATTATAGCGAAAGTTTTGAATATAATTCGTTACATAAAATCTTTAACAGACCTTGACACAGAGGATATTTCATATAAATTATAAATAATTATATTCATTTTTAAAGGGCAAGAATTACGAGTGTTAATAACTGTTTTTGGATACAGCTTCAAAGTAGACGATTCATTCTAATCTTTTGCTAGACTCTACTATAACTACACATATGCCACACTTTATTATACTGCGCAGAACAATTGTGTATTTATGTAAACGATAATTTATGTGTGTCATGTCCGATGGTTCGACTATCAATGAATAATTAATCAGATAAAGGAATTGTTATGAAAATTCGATAGTGTTACGCGAGAAGAAAGATATAGAAACAATCTATTAAAGTAAGCATCATAATTTTTTAGGGAACATTAGATATGTAAACATTAATTATATATATATATATATATATATATATATATATAACGTGGAATATACGTGGTATGTACGTGGTATATACGTGGTATATATTGTAACGTGGATCCCTCCTCGTCGCGTGGGAAGGCGGGAGCAGGGTCCACTCCGGGAATTTATGGGCTCACAGGCCGGGCCGCGTACGGCCGTGAATACGCGGTTCCTTCCGGTACTACCGTATTCCCGAAGATTCTACGATACCGAAAAAGAGCCTACTGCTGGGGCTCCAGGCACCGGAAGGGTGCCACGCGAAATGCAGATCTCCGGGACCCGCGAGATGGACGGAAAGCGCGAAAGGGTCGGGGGTTCGGACACGGGGATAGCGGGGACAGCTCTCACGGCAGAGCGGGTCTCTCGGGGCGGAAATAATAACGCGATAAATGGGCTCCAGTCGTGTATTTTGAGGTCTTTACAAAACCGCGGCCACGTGGCCGCACCCGAGAGCCCGCGCTCTTCATACACATTTGCGATAGGGTGGTAAAAATCTCCGCGCTCGTGCGGTAGTTCGGCACGAGGAAATCGCGCTCGCCAGAGCGAGATGCGGCGGGACGCAGATGGTCGGCGCAATTACAAAGGACTGTCGCGATAACCCCGAAACGGTACGGTCGCGGAGATGGTCGACCGCGGACCCGTACCGGAGATCCGAACGGCGGAATGCGGCTCGCAACGCGAGGCGATACAATATTCGGCGAACGAACCGGCGGTGACCGGCGCGAGAGAAAGCAAGCGACGGCACACGAAAGCGACACGAACGACTGCAAATTGCGACGGCTGAGGCTCCTCCGAGGAGAGACTTCCGTATCTTGTTCCGTCGGGAAACTACGACATCGCTCAAAGCACCGACGGCCGGCGCTAGCAATATATGCGAGGCGAGAAGCGCCTCGGCACACGAAAGGTGGAGAACGAGCCGGGATGGCAACGTGTCCGCCCACCGACCCGCGAGCTCGCGATGTAGCGAGGGCGCGAGGTCGACGTCGTACACTCGGGTCGTTTTCCCGCGATAACGTGGACCACTACGTGGACTTACCGTTCTTCCGCTACTACGATACAATTTCTTGAGCGCCTTTCCGCTCAAACCGCTGGTGGACTGCGGGAATCCGCACCGGCACGGCACACTAGGATATCGCCGCGATTTCAGTACGTCTGCGGTATTTCGGTCGCGAGTCGAAAGTCGGTGCGCTTATCGAAAACGATGTGCCGTCATGGACGGTAGCTCTCACGACAGTGTTCCGTCGCTCGACGGAATCCCGACGACAGGGTCCTCGTTATCCCCACTCTTATTAATAGTCCTTATTTTTCTTACTGGGGCGCGCTTCGCACGCGGATGTCTCCGAATTCAGGGCCGTGCCCACGACAGATCCTTGGGCCCCGGACCCTACGCGAAAAACCTTCCGGTCGCTTTTTACGGCCGGGAAAAACAAAGGGGTCCGATCTACGGTCTCCCCGGATACGGCACGCTCACCCCACCCACGCCGAGGCCCCTAGGGTAAGTGGCGGAGTGAGGCGGCGGCAGGACCGCGGAATTCGTTGTCAGATGTTCGACGGGGCCTCCTGCGTCGCACAGTGGTGCCAAATGGCCAAAAAGCGGCAAAAAATCTGTAAAAACGAAACTATCCAACCAATTTGTTTGAAAATTTGTGGAGAGATTGCCACAGGTACAACGCTTATTTGGCAAAAAAATTTTTGTAAAAAGTTGTTAACATTAAGTAATATGGGCTAATCGAAAATCTCTGTTTTCCACCCATTTTTTATTTATGGAAGCATACAACAAATCCTTTAATAGATTTTGGTCTGGAACTAATCGTTTTGGCAAGGTGTAATATTGATCTAACTTTGTGCAAAAAATCACGAGACCCTTCGAAACCCTTTCGCCACAATTTAAGTTTAAATATCAACTTTCAGAATTTCCAAGAGTGAATCGTGCGGAAGTTACGATTATGTGATGTTCCAGGAGAAATTTTTTAGGAATGTTTCTAAATAGTAAAGACAAATGTGAAGTGCATATGATTTATTAATTTTTTATGTATAAATAAATATTTAACAATTTTTTTTATCTTACATAAATTATTTTTATAGCGTTCAATGGAGCACTACCAAAAAAGGCAGTGGTCCAGTGAACGAAAACTTTGTTTATTTAACATAAAAAATTGTTATTAAATATTTTTTTATATGTACGAATGTCACATTTTTTTATTATCTGATATGTATCCCTTAAAATTTTCACCTGAAACATCAAATAATCGTGACATCCGCGCGATTCATTCTCGGAAATTCCGAAAGTTGATATTTAAACTTAAATTGCGGCGAAAGCATCTCGAAGTACCTCATGATTTTTTGCACAAAGTTAGATCAATATTACACCTTGCCAACACAATTAGTTCCAGACCAAAATCTATTAAAGAATTTGTTCTATGCTTTCATAAATACAAAATGGACAGAAAACAGAGATTTTCGATTAGCCCATATTACTTAATGTTTAACAACTTTTTGCAAAAATTTTTTTGCCAAATAAGCGTTGTACCGGTGGCAATCTCTCCACTTTTCAAACAAATTCGTTGGATAGTTTCGTTTTTACAGATTTTTTGCCGCTTTTTGGCCATTTGGCACCACTGTGCGTCGTACCCGCCCCTGGAACTCGGCCGTGCTCGGCACGCGCGAAAAATCTCAGCCGTCGATCGATAATCGATACGGAAGCTCCTCTAGGAGCGCTCCCTAACCTCACGAGCCGTCGCTTATCACAAAATTCGGCGATCCGGTCCCTACGCTATCTCGCAACGGGTAGGACCGTGACGCTGCAAAATTTGCAATGTCACAATATATATATATATATATATATATATATATATATATATATATATATATATATATAATGCGCTAAATCTTAAGGAAATGCAACAATATATTTCACAGAAGTCACAAGGGATTATCAATCTCTGGGATTCATATTTTGTAAATTCCAGATTCAAGAAAACGAGATCCATTCAAATTAAAATGTTGGTAAAGAAATGATAAGGAAGTACCTGCGAAATTATTTCTTAACCGTTGAAAATGTAACAGGAGGCTCGCGGGGTTGTCCGCGGAATGCGTTTCAACGATATTATAACTCCGGAGACCACTACTATGGATCACCCGTTAAATACAATTAAATCACCTTTTGGACCACCCGTCATCAGAGCGGAAAACAACGTACAGATAAGGATAAGATTTTAACTTATCCGTTTACATCCGGTGAACTAACAGGAAAGGCGTCAAATTATCTATCAGCATAGAGTTAACACATCATGAGACAACAAGAAGATAAAGGGGTATAAGGTAAAGACTCCTCAGCCAGCATCTTTGAAAAACAATGGACTGGTCAGCCTATGAAAGAGAGAACAGCTCCTCAGTACTAGTTCTTTTGCATAAACCATTTGCGAATTGAAAATCGAGAATATATTGTACACGAACACCGAAAAATATACCGGGTGGTTCACGACAAACAGGCCACCTAAATAGCTCCGTTAGGATTAGAGATAGAAGAAAATGTTAGAGAGAAAAGTTGTACTGTTAAAGGGGGCAAATATGGTGATATAAAAAAATGTTCCTATTGTAGTCGTTTTCAAGGTCTTTTGAAGGTCATCGATGATTTTCAAATAGCACCACATATTTTTAACTTCACAGTGTTGTAGCTGATGTCAAGACGAGTTCAATGATGTGGTACACTATGACCTTCAAATGACCTTGAACTAGAAAATTTATGATAAAGCACACACACACACGCACACAATGATAACTTCAAAATGTGCAATCATTTTATTTGAACTAAATTAAATGTTCGAAATTATGACCTTGAGCAATAACACAAACATTTAAACGCTTTACAAGGCAATCAATTGTACTTTCAATTGTTTCTATTGGGATTGATCTACAAGATCTAATTATTCTTTCTTGCATGTTCTCTGGTGTAGTCGGTTGATCACGATATACATCATCTTTGAGTGTTCCCCACAAAAAAAAAAAATCAAGAGGAGTTAGATCGGGGGAACGAGCTGGCCATAGTATGTGTCCATTACGTCCTATCCAGCGATTTGGAAATTTATTGTTCAGAAATTCTTTTACGATACGTGAAGAATGAGCAGGACAGCCATCGTGTTGGTACCACATTACTTGACGAATTTCTAAAGGAATATCTTCTAAAAATATGGGCAATGTTTCTTCTAAAAACGTAAGGTATCTAGTTGTGTTTAATGTGCCGGGAATAAAAAAGGGTCCAATTATTTTATTATTCAAAATTCCACACCAAACGTTGATAGTCCAGGGTCGTTGTTTATCCACTTGTCGTAACCATCGTGGATTCGCATTACTCCAGTAATGCATATTTCTTAAATTAACTTCACCATGATTTGTGAAGGAAGCCTCATCAGTAAATAATACGTTACTAAAAAATCGGCTATCATTTCTAATTTGCCTCAAACCCCACTCACAAAAATTTACGCGATTTTCGAAATCTCTTCCATGAAGTTCTTGGTGGAGCGATATGTGATATGGATGGAATTTGTGTAATCGAAATATTCGCATGATACTTGCTCGGCTACCGCCACTTTCTCTACTGAGTTGTCTAGTGCTGATGCAAGGATTTACATTTACTGCACCAAGAACATTGACTGCATTTGCTTCATTTGTTACACTTCTCACTTTCACAGGTCTTTTATTTTCTACACTGCCTAATTCACGGAACTTTTTAACTAAATTTGAATAGGTAGAACGAGATGGACATCTGCGATC
This sequence comes from Halictus rubicundus, assembly GCF_050948215.1. Taxonomy (NCBI): domain Eukaryota; kingdom Metazoa; phylum Arthropoda; class Insecta; order Hymenoptera; family Halictidae; genus Halictus; species Halictus rubicundus. Next base: position 4,593,983 of record NC_135150.1, on the reverse strand, counting down.
AGGAAATCGGTCTTTGTAAAGACGAACAGCTTCTCGAAGACATTGACGACTTTCGTAATAAATGGAAATAAGATCGGTCTTGTGTTCGTTTGAGTAACGCATAGCTAAACGGTTATCGATGAACTGATACACTCGCAATAATTCGATGACCATAACTGACTCGGCATACATACCAGTAGTTTGTTGATAATCTAGTTTGTGTACGCTTAGAGATCACCTTCCGTTAACGGAATACGTGTTATGAGACCTAATGACTGAAGGAATTAAATTTCCGTTGATCAAACAGAGTAGTCAAACTACATCTATTAATGAGTCCAAGGTCATTTGAAGGTCATAGTGTACCACATCATTGAACTCGTCTTGACATCAGCTACAACACTGTGAAGTTAAAAATATGTGGTGCTATTTGAAAATCATCGATGACCTTCAAAAGACCTTGAAAACGACTACAATAGGAACATTTTTTTATATCACCATATTTGCCCCCTTTAACAGTACAACTTTTCTCTCTAACATTTTCTTCTATCTCTAATCCTAACGGAGCTATTTAGGTGGCCTGTTTGTCGTGAACCACCCGGTATAGTTTCGCGACTGAACACCGGAAAATAAATAGTTTTGCGAGTGAACACCTATGGTATATTGTTCGTGAGTTGAACTTCGTGGAGTATTGGAGTATTCTGTTCAAAGGATTTGCGAAATAGCTGCGAGGACCGTGATAACGGTAATATTGGTATTATTATTATTATTATTATTATTATTATTATTATTATCATTGTTATTGTTATTGTTATTATGTGTAATGTGTTATCTCGCATATGTGCTAAAATATATCGAGTAATATCTGTAAAATCAATTTTTTAATGGCTGATATAACACGTTCCCGCCGGCATGTACCACCGGTGGTACATGTACGATGGTCCCATCGAGCGGCGTGTTCTTCCTCTTGACGTTCTACATTCGTATCCAAATGTAGATTACTCAATGCATAGCAAGAATTATCGAGAAGATTATGTTGCAGCTCTAATTCATCTTCATCTGAAGAGATAGGCCGCGGCCTTTTTCTTCGATAAGATATTTCTTGAGATTCTTCTAATGAATCATCCGTTTCCATAAAATGCATGGTTGACATACTAATAATAATAATAATTTGAAGGAGATTGAAATAGGAATATGTTTTAATATACTTACATATTTATGAAAATTATATATTATTTACATATGAAAATATAAAAGTACGAAGCACTATCACAGGATAATAAAGGTAAAACAATAGGGAACTTATTACTGACGTAAATAATAACTAATAACAATGTACCTTTGTTTTGCGAGTCTTATATTAATAAAATAAGAACATTGTTTGAATAAGCAATAGTTCAAGTAACGCCACCACAAATTGCAGCGCCGGTGTGAACGTGTTAAAATCACTGACTACCTTTTAAAATAAATTGATTTTAATCAATTTAATTTATTTATTTTTATCAAAAATAAGGGTAAATATTTATTTAAACAATCCTCAATTTCCCGAACCGTAGCCGGTATATGCAGGTAGGTTCGAAACTGCGATTTATCTCCCTCTAAAATTCTCGACTAGTCCTACTTGGGACGCAACATGTATAATTCCGTTTTTATTATTGTTTGTTATTATTATATATCGACGCAGTTTAAGAGTGTCAAGTGCACCAGCAACATTTTTCCCGAAGTACGGAGCATACAAAGTTCTTTTCAAGTACTGTTTTCAGGAAGAGCATTATACATAATTCTTGCGAATTCAGCGATTCTCCGTGAAGTCTCATATGCGTAGGAGGTACAAGGGTTGCAGAAGGAGGGTTGCGTCATTCGATTTTCATTGGAGAGATATTGTTTAGGCACTACCTTCTAGTGACGTGATATAGATACCTTTTCCATTGGAAATGTACTATGTATGCTTGTGTATGTCGTCTTGTTTCTATCGAAATGTATACACATAGCAACGGTACAGTAACACCAAAAATGAAACGTGGAAGGATGAGGATATTGAAACAGAATCGAATATTCAGATGTACTTATTTTTTCATTGACAAATGTTATCGACCGATTTCGTTAGGTTGTTAATTTCGATATTCATATTTTGCTTTATTTTTATTACAAATTTTCTATTTTTGTAGCTTCATGTAAAAACTTTGGTCCAACAAGAGAGGCTCTCGTTCATCGTGCAGACAGAAATGTTTAACACGTTGAATGCCACGTCACCCATATGTGAGTGACAGAAATATTTGTACAGGTTTTAAAATGAATTTTTACGTTGATATATTCATTGTACTGAACTTGATTAGGATCTGTAACATGCAAGAAAGTTGGAGGATTACTCAGTATCACACATTTAATTTTTTGCAATTTTTATTTCATTAAATAACTTACTTTGATTTTATGGAATTTTTGGGGTTTCTAGTTTGACGTTCAAAGTGTTAAGTAACGATGTAGAATAAAAAAACGGTAAAATAACCGTGTATATGGTGGAATGAAAATATTCCATTTTTCAACGATTAATGTGTAAAATTCCTTTACGTTTGATAACCTTTACTGAGTTAGTTACCGTTGGTGCTTGTAAATATTATTTTTGTAGTACTATTATGTTATCTGTTTTCTAGAATAGCTTGTTAAAGACTAATGAATGGAATGGAGAACACGGTCAGGTTACGAGAGATACAAACTTTGCCGGTACAATTAAAATAAATTAATAGAAATAAGGTTAGTAGATGTGTGCAACAAGTTTAGTATTATTTAATCGTGTATTCATAATAACTTATAATTATAATATTTATAATCTACCGCCTTTTTGTGAAATTGTTTGTTTGCTACCGATGTGTCTAGATAAATAACTTTACTAACAATTGGTAACATAGTTCTTATATCATATAGTGTAAGTAAAAGAAACTTGAAACAAAGGTTTAATCTTCTGGATACACCTAATAGTTTCTTCACTGATGGAACATAATATGCACAACTTTTATTTTTATTGTTAAGATATGGTTAAAGTAATCCCGATTTGAATAAATACCAAGTAATTCAAGTTGAATGATTCATCTTATGTCGACATCAGAATAGAAAAGTGAAGTATCAACATTAATTTTACATGCACTTATGTTATAATCACCATATGTGTTGATTAAAACTAAATAAGCGCTGGAAATAACGATATTTTATATATAAACTGTTACGAGCCAGGGCAATGAGAAGCGCGAAAGGCCGGCGGAGGGTTATTACCCCAGGAATATAGTTTTAACTTGTTATTGTAGTTAGGTACGCGGACGAACCTGATGCGAAATTGGGGAGCCACTAGGTTGGAGAAATCTCGATTGTTAGTATAATTTTCTCGATTGTCAGTATAATTATCTTGTTAGTATAATTTAATTGATACAATCCGAGCGGTAAGATTGTATGGTGTGGTAACGTTCAATTTTTAGATTAGGATATTAGACAATAATTAACCGTTTGAGTCCAAAGCTCCGTGATCGCGTTGTTTAGATTTTCGAAGTAGCATCACATAGCTGTTTTTTTTAAATGTAAGCAATACAACACATTTTGTATTTCATTGTTATTTTCTCAGATGAGCGCTATCGCGCCGCTAGGCTCTCTTCGCAATCGATTAAGACAAGCGCTGTCGCGCTGTTCAGCATTTTTCGACCCTGTTTTTCCAATGACCCCTGGGGCTAAGGGTTTTATAGATTGTACGATTTACCAAACAACATGAATATATTCTGATTGGACGCATTGGTAATACGGGGTCTAAGAGCAGTTACTGAATGCCGAAATAGAACTATTAACAGACTATCAGGGTCTGTTGATACGGAAGGGAACTTAGCCCGATCTCACTAGAACTGACTCTTACGAACGCAGCTCGACTTGACTATTTAGTGCGCATATTTAGTCTAATCTATAATAGCGTATATTTAGTCGCCGGAAGTCGACCCCTACCTGGTGTGCACATTTGGCGATCAGGTTCGGGGTTTTTCCGTGGCGTGTACATTTGGCCGCCAACCCCCGACTTTCGCCAGGACTCGGGTGGTCGGTCCAAGGACATGAACTTTCTCCAAGGGACACGTCCAGGAAAGCGACATGCCCACTCCAGAAGTTTCCTTGTTTGAAGAAAATTTCTGGGGGACACGGGGATAGATATAAGCGCGAATTCTGATGGATAACAGGGGTGTTCGTTGTCGTCTATCCTCCGAATAGCACCATTTCGTATCGCTGACATTTTGTCTCGTTGTTACATCGTTCTTTTGTTTTTGTTACGCTGTTGAGTTTTTGTTTTGTGTTCATAAACTTTTGTTGTTACATTGGGCGAACTTTCACTCATACCCAAAGAACACTAACTCCAAAACTCTACAAGTTATTGTACTATTACTGACGGAAGAGGATGAAAATGAACGGATTTGTATACCTTAAAAATAAGAGGGTGTCTGTTTTTAATCTAGGATGGCACACTCGTATTTGTCGTTTCGCTACGCGTCCTCCCAGAGCATAGTCATCCCTTCTATATACAAAGGGGTCGTTTAGGATGTTTTTCGTTCTTAGGCAAGAGATTAGAAAAATTATAATCGAAATAAACGCAGAGAAAACTTCTCCATACGTAACAAAACAAAATGAGAATAGAAATATAAAAATATAAATATTTTCTATTCATGTATTAATGCGAATAGCATTTGTTATAACAATGATAAGTAGTGGCTCCTAGCTGTTTGGTAAATGTATTGATCTTTAGAGAAATAAATATAAGATAAAAACACCATGTATCAGAATCTGTTTAATTTTAGGTAAGTAACAAGTGAAAAACGTCCATAAAATATGCAAAATCTTGGCCCTTAACATATTTGAAATTTTAAAAGTCTATAATATATAATATCGCGAATTTATACAAATGCAACAATTGAATTGAACGTGATGAGGATTTCGAACAGAATTCAATAAGTATGTACGTTATTAATTTTCATAAAACAGGAATAAAATTCTATTTTGTTCTGTATATATAGCCTTTGGAGAATATACAGGCGTATAATAAACATAGGCAATATTATTATTCTAGAACATTATGCACGATAAAGAAGTTAGTTCTATTCATTGTAACCGTAAAATAAATCGTAGTGCAAAGGGTTAAAGCATATTTAGCATATTTCAAGATATGAGAATCGGTTCGAAGGTTATGTAACTAGATGGCACCCAACGTCATCTGAGGGCATAGTCGCCAGATGAGGGGACATAGCACGAATCGAGGGGAAAAAGTTACCCCCTCTCTGCCAGTACCGAGTTAATCACGTGAAATTTGTGACACATGCATGAGAAAGACGGAATGCGTCTCGTGACCGGGCCGTGTCGGAAGCGTGGGGGAACATGATTTAACCTGGCGACTATAATCCATATACCATATACACTGTTTACTCTATAGATGTGCCAAATGTCTAGCCGCTAAAAGTTCTAGAACTATCCCCACTGCCGTGGGGTACACCCCGTGAGGGGCCAAGAAGCTCCGTGAGACCTCGGTCGCTGAGGAGTGTAAGGTCGCACGGATCAAAGAATAGTATCTCCTAGCTGATATATGTCCGTGGTTAGACCCGTGTTTTGTACATATATCGAGTAAACACTGTATACTTATAGACCCGGCTTCAGATAACATGCCTTGTCCCAATATTCAACTCATTTTTCTCGGATACATATTCACCACAGTTCATCCGTCAGATACTTTTCACGATTTTCATTTGTCATCCGTAGGTTATCCGAATCTCGAAGTAACGGCGTATGTGTATTCAACACCTCTAGCGGTGAGAATTTACTTGAGAGAATTTATTCGAAGATACGGCTGATGAATTTCACAGTATCTTTGACGATTATTCGAGGCTCCAAGGCAGCGCCGCCTGTTCCGTCCTCAACGGACTTTCCAAATTGCCTGGCATTCATTAAAACAGCTGTTTAGATTCTTTTAGTCGTACTAGCTGCAATTTAAATTTAATGGCTTTAGTACACGAAAACGGCCCATTCTTCAAATGGTTGTTATTCCTTTAGTTACATTAGGTTTATTGTATTAAATTGTCGTAATCCATGCCGTCGAACCGTCCGGCAATAAAACAATTAATACGCGTGCGTTCAATGGGACATCGGGCCTTTCCTGAAGCGACCCTACGTTTACGGCGGTCCGTCCTCCCATTCATATCTACTTCGGTCCCTAGCTCGGGTACCTGATGTACCGATATTTGTACGATTCTTTCGGGTTTTCCGCACTAGCCAATCAGCCGCCAGTCATTCACCTAAGCGTATAAAAAGGGTAGCCAACAGTTCAAAACTTCACTTCAAATTTCTACCTCGTTCAAGTCACGTCGATATCTTAGCCTTTCAAACTCGATTCAACTTGCGCTCGCCACGCCGCTTTTCTGTCTGGTCTTTCGATTTGTCAAGTCCAGCAGAACCATCGCATCGATCGGCCGCTCACACGATCTGCGACACGAGTCTAGTCAATAACATTATAAAGTCATCATTGTTAAAATAAACGCTTCAACCAAAAAACAGCTGTCCTTCATTAATTTGACGTACAGCGGTATCAGAATATCGTCATCGCGTAACCGGCCTTACAACCCGGTTAGATTCTTTAGAGTCGCGGTATTTTGGTACCTGTGTAGGCTCATCGAGCCAGCCTACGCTACAGCGCCACCATTTATTCGACGGTGAATTTCCACAGATACTCGCAACTCTAATGTATCTTTGATTTCTGACGTATGATTTTCCGCATAACTTTGAGATTTATTCGAAGCTCGATGTAGGCAAGATGATTTATTCAATTTTTTTATTCGAGACGAGCATGAGGAATAGATGAAAGTCACATGTATCTTTTATTCGTAATTTTATTCGAAGCTCCAATAATAGACCTCTTAATGCGACGTTGTCAAGTCGTAATACTTACGTCGTAATATGCAAGTATTACGTATTATGGTATAGTGACTACCATTAATATTCGAACACTTTTTATTAATTAGACGATTTTTTAAACAAATGAATTTTTATTATTTAAACAAATGTTTGAACACATATATGCTTATTATTTAAACGATTGATTAAGTAAATAGATTTATATTATTTAAACAGATGTTTACATAGGTAAATGTTTATTATTTAAACGACTGTTTAATAAATAAATTTTTATTATTGAAACAAATGTTTAAACCAATACATATTTATTACTTAAACGGTTGTTTAAACAAACAAATTTTTATTACTTAAACAATTTACGTCACCTTTTGCAATGAGTAAAAGTCTTTACAATAAAGGGAAATGTCACAGGGTTTCACCATTGGTACTCTGCTGGATATTGAGTTATTAAGACAATTTTATAAAGAACTCTTTCATTATGTACAGATACACGTACATAGGCATTTCATGTAATGCATTTTTCTGTCTACGGTTCTGAATCTGTAAAAAATGCAGAAATTTAGAATCGAAAACACCGATGATTTAAATTATCTGGAACAGTACTACATAAATAACATGTTAACCATTTGCAATATTATTTTAAGACAATAAAATTGAAACAATGAATTAAAAAATTATTACTAAAAATATATATTTATGACGACAATCATCAGTGGATAGGCATAATTTTTAATGAATTTTACTGCAAATTTCATCCTGATATCTCTTACGGTTCAACATTTATTGTAAAATAAATGCTTCAGATAATTTTAATTTAGTCAATTTTAAAATGTTCATCGTTTCAAAAACAGGTCTGTAAAGAAGACACTTGGAGCTATATCCTCATTTTTTTGCAATTTTTTAAAAAGTTTCCTTCTATGAAAAGATTGCATTTGTTTAAAACAACGCACACCTTCAGCCAAAAGAAAGTAACACATGTTTCGTTCAGCTACTCTCGGAATCATCCGGCAGGGATCGTCGTCTGTCATTGCACATATATATATGCATATCGTCGGCTGTGATTGCACATATATATGTACATATTTGTGGCCGCTTCGACTGCGGCGAACGTAGATAGAAAAGGACAGCATGCAAAGACGGCCGCGTGGCCGAAGGCGTATCAAAAAGGCAGTACAACCCGATGATATTATTATATATTAATGATATTATTATAAAACATTTTCAACCGATAGGTAATGATATCATTATGATAACGTTAATAAGAAATAATATTAGATTTAGTTGGTAAACGCCAATACGCTACTCGTTACAATGTTGCCTCTGATACTGAATCACGACCATATGGAGCGTCGTGTCGTGTGCCGCCTAGAGACAACAATGTAAACGTTTCATCATCACTTATTAATAACAATAAAATGTTTGTTACAATTCATAATTCTGGCATGGGAACATTATTAATCGATTGCAAATAGTTTGCTGATGAAAATAAGTCTAAACACGCCACAAATCCGATAAGTTAGACGGTGCCAGTATTGAAACGTTTGCTTCGAAGTTCATCAACGAATTTTATTACCACTAGCTGACCGTTCCATTTCGATAGAGTCCGCTGCTATACCAGAGCATGTTCTACAGAGTCGGTAATTCAGAACCGTAGACAGAAAAATGCATTTCATGCAATGCCTATGTACGTGTATCTGTACATAATACATAACCTAAAGAGTTCTTTATAAAATTGTCTTAATACCTTAATATCCAGCAGAGTACCGATGGTGAAACCCAATGACATTTCCTTTTATTATAAAGACTTTTACTCGCTGCAAAACGTGACGTAAATTGTTTAAGTAATAAAAATGTGTTTGTTTAAACAACCGTTTAAGCAATAAAAATGTACTGGTTTAAACATTTGTTCCAATAATAAAAATGTATTTGTTTAAACAATTGTTTAAGTAATAAAAATTTATTTGTTTAACGTATCGTTTAAATAAAAATTATATCGTTTAAATAATAAAAGATTATTAATGGTAGTCACTATACCGTGGTACGTATTTACGTATTATTACTTGGCAACGTCGGATTAAAAGGTCGGTTATTCGAACCTCGAATAAAATTATTTTTATGCTCGTCACGAATAAAAGCGTCAAATAAATCATCTGGCCAAATCGAGCTTCGAATAACGAATAAATGTTACGGATAAATCTCGCCGCGACATCAGGGTTCGAATAAACTCCTGATTTTTTATTTATTCGTCAATTAAAATCGGACGGATACTCGGTGTCACCGAGTATGTACAAATAAATCCGTCGAATAAATGGTGGCGCTGTATCCGACTCTCTGTGGGCTCGGCTTTACCTCCGACCGATGGTGGGGTACCGCGCCTGCGCACTCGCCGTATTCCGGCCTATTCCGCGAGCCATGTAGAATGCTTGCCACTTCCGACTGAACTGCCGAACGGGTCGCACGCGTTTTCGGCGATCTCGTAGTACCACGTGTCATATTTTATAAGTGTACTTTTACTCGTTGTAAGCTGCCTGCATCACTCAGATGCTTAAGTTGTTACTTTCATTCTTCTCTGTTACCCTTCGCGACATTCTGTGCGGGGGACTTCGACGTGATTAAATCAAGTGTGGTTAAGTCTCCTTGTACTTCATTGATATCCATCGAGCATGTGGAGAGGCATGTAGGCTCTCCATTCTCCTTCTATCCCACATTGGTGACTCGAAATCCTACATCTCGAATAAATCCCGAAGATAATCAGAAAATCATCCGAGAGGCAGGTCGAATAAAACTCTCCAAACCAGACGCTCGACGAATGGAGATACAGATGACTTCTCGCGCTTCATCCGACTTCGAATAAAAACAAAAGATACAGAGTATCTTTATCTGGAAGCTATTTAAATAATTTTTTATTTAGATACTGCCCAACTCTGTCATCTACCACAGCGATGGACACGGATGCCTGTCGCAGGAAAAACGCTTCTCCTACTCAGGGGCTCCTACCGTGCCCATCGCTAATTTACCAGATGACGGTTGTGGGCAAAATGCTATATCTGTTGAATAGTCGCACCATGAAGCTAAAGTGTTAGAAAGGACAGAGGAGTCGTCGCTGTATCTCATTCTGATTAAATACTTTATTTTATTATTCGTTCACTTTTACTTTACTCTGATCATTTCAAATAGTGCTAACTTATTTTGTCAATCATAATTTGGAAAAAGTTAAATTTGAATGTAGATGTTGATAATATGAAATCTTTATTTACTTCCTCACAACTTATTTTATTAAAAAAAAAAAAAAAGAATGGTAAGAACAATAATATATGTCGAATACACTATCCACCATTTTAAATTATCTTGTAACGTCAGTTGTGGGCACCAGTACTTAGTTATCTTGGAACACTATGTCCTGTGCATATCCTATACCTATGCCGTATCTGTAAATATTATATGGTCTAAGTTATGATCTGAGGTAGTAAATAAAAAGAACGCGTGGCGGCGCGAGTAGTAGAAAAGGAGAACGATAGACAGAGAGTGTGTGAGAAGCATCGCGCCAACATACGTACGGTCGCAATATTATCCAAAGTTATATTATAAGTGTTATACAGAATAAGTGATAGTAATAAATATTTAGGTTAAGTAAATTCATGCCTTCAGTTAGAACCAACCAACTTCCAACAGGTTTCACTATACTTGTAATGCTGTGATGACAGTTACGAAATATCTCGTCGATGGTAACAAAAGGGTTAACGTCGATTCTCCGATCCGTTCGCCGTTCAGTTCGCCGAACTTAATGTCGACTTTGCGTTCCGTTCGCTGTACGGCGCAATATTCGTCGAAATGTTCAGGTCTGTTCGAAACTTTAGAAACAAGTCTTCACTGGTTCGGTAGTTCTAGTGTTAAATCACCAAAATGCGATGGCTTAATTTACAGGTAATAAAATCTTGCATATCTTTATATTCTTGCAACATGACTTTATTCTTGCAACTTTTGTGGCAGAAATAAGATTATCATTTTCTGTATAATAGTCTTGTCCACTTTTCCGTTTAATTTTTTTTTTTTAACATACTTGTCAATTGATTAATTTATATAATCTTGATTTTTTATTAATATATTTATTGACAATATGAAATGGTATTTCTCTGCGTTTCTAACGGATTCTCTGCGTTTATTTCGATTAGAATTTTTTAAATCTCTTTCATGAGAACGACAAACGCCCTAACCGACTTCTTTGTTTATAGAAGGGATGATTATGCTCCGGCTGGACGCAACCGGCACGAAGCATGATTCAGTAACAGTACCGTACAATATCCTAATATGGAAATCTTCAAAACATCCCCTTCTGGAATGTTTTGTCAAGATAGTCTTTGATAGGAAACATCCTGGCTAACCCTTCGTTTTACCCCTTTAAACAAAAGATCCAGCTGCAAACCTTAAACTCACTAGAAACGACAAATACGAGTCTGCGACCGTAGAATAAAACAGACACACTTCCATCTCATTTTTAGGGTATATAAACCCATCCATTTTCATCCTCTTCGGTTAGTCGAGAAGCGGTTCAGAAGAGAGTAAAAATACTTTTATTATATATTTGAACGAACTGGGTTGTTGTAGGCGGCTGCCTTCGAATAATGTTCTAAATCAGGGTTTAATGACTGAGCCGTTTATTTTGTAATACAACGATGTCGCGGCAGCGTTCGGGGTAGTTCTACAAGCGCGATCGTAACTCTGCTCTAACTGAATTACAACTAAACAAAAAATAAATCCTTTATTATGTCTATTTCGTTTATTTTTGTTTTATCTACTTTTTTTCTTGCCGAAATGTTCCAGTATTTTCACTCGCGGCAATTCTATACTCATGTCAGATCCGAACTCACAATCTTTAAAGAATTGAGATATTTGAAGGACGCGGACGCGAACGCGGTGTTCTACATCCTCGTTCGGCGTGTTCCGCACAAGATAACGGCCGAATTCTGATGGAATACGCGCTTCTACTTTCTTTCTCCACCGGTGTCGTTGGAACGAATCGGAAAACGGTAACACGCCCACGTTGCGTCGCGTCGTCTAACTGTGGAACGTCTCGAAGCTGACCATATTTTTATACTAAATCGACGGCGGTACCAGTCCCTCGCGAATCCGCGACTCCGCGTTACAAACCCGGCGACGTACAACCGCCTCGCGCCGGTCACGCGACACAAACACACACACACACCCCCCCCCCCGCTGTCCGACTGGATTCGCGTTCCCTCAACTCACACGCTCGTCGACCGACGGTCTCGCGCCCTTCACGAACTTAATCGTTCCGTGATTCCCGGCTTCCTCGAGATCTCGTCGTTCCACGACGCGAATTCTGACCCACCAAGACGCTACCCGAGACAACACGAAATTATCAAAATGACTGGCGCTTACCAAAGGCAACAGGTGGACGGCGGCGGCTCATCTTTGTCCGTCCCTCTTCTCGGCAACGCAAAATTACTTAAGATGTTAGGCAATATTTAAGTGGGTTATTCCTGACGACGACCATCGATACAGTGACCTAATTCGCGGTGGCTCGGGAACGCGGAAGAGAGGCGTGAGGCACTTTCTTTATCTTTTTCGGCGAATCGCTAATTCTTCTATGACGATCAGCCGCTTCCCGCGGAGGGGGATGATTTGAGCCGCTCCGGCATCTGGCCATTGAATTTTCTCCGGGCGAGGCGGCGACGAGGTGGAGACGCTGTTGTTCTCCGACCCGAAGTTCCTCGTCGACGCCTCCAGGTTGGCAAATCCGGGCCACGGTCCCACGGTGAGGGCGTCTCTCCGAAGCCAGTCCTCTGAGCGCCTCTTTTTTATGATTTTCGCACTTCTTCGGCGAGAAAAAGGATGCTGGTCCCTTGGGGCCTGGCTACGGTCCTGAAAGTTCGCGTCGCGCAAAGTGACACGACGTTTAAAACGCGCTAATTCTCGTCCACTGGGTTTCGGACTTCCCAGGGAGAGTGCACACGACTGCAGTTTTCGCATCTGCACTGCCACGTTGGAAAACCAATTTTAATGATCAACGAATGTAATTAAATTCAAAACTGTACGTATATAATTAAAAAACGACATGTATAAAATTTTTAAATACTTCTAACGTAGGATTAAAAGAAATATTGAATTTCTAGATCTTGTAAATTGTCTTTGATGTCTTGTACAAGGTGTACCGGTATTGATGGTACAGTTGTGGAGCGATTGGTTCTACATGAGAAAGTAAGTTATAATATGCAATGAATTCTTTTCATTTGACGCCTTTTATTCGAGAAAATCGAGTTTGAAAATTCGACGAATACGCGGGCTATTGAATAGGAATCGTCTGACGTGTCTGATTATGACCTACGATTCTACTTCGTGCATACCATAACCAGACTTGGCAACTGGGAGCTCGCAGCCACAAGCGAGTCCTCTTTCCACTTCTCAGACCCCAAACATGCTCCTATGGAGTGTGGGAGAAGGGGGACGCGGGGCTAGGGACCTATATAGGAGGTTGTCTGCAGGAGAAATAAAAACACGGTAGTGTAATATGAAGTGACCAGTGGTGGGGAAACCTGTATACTGGTGGTGAGGATCGTGAACCGACGGCGGTGAAGAAGTTACCCAGACCTGTACTGAAGCGCGCGAACCTGGCAGATTGTCAAAGTCACTTTTCTCAAAAACAAAGCCTCAAACAAAAAAAATGTATTCCGTATTTTTTACTGATTTTCTCATGTAGAATCACCCCCTTCACTGTTGTACCATCAACACTGGACTACCCTGTATTTGTGAATACTTTCTTAGTCTGATTATAAAATTTTTAGCTATATTTGATTAAATAGCGTTTCTCTTTATACATGTACATAAGTATAGTGTAAGTAATAAAATTAATATGCAGACATTATTTAAATAATGTGCAGGTGTGGAAATGATAAACTTTTTATTATAATTTATTTAACGGTCCTATATGAAAGCAGTTCGTGTAATATTTAGAGATGCACTACCAATCTTTTACGGATAGTGTACTAAAACCATTCATGTGCTAATAAATGTTAATTAGAATGTAGTCCGTAGATTAACTCGAGCGTATGCAGCAGAAACGGTCGACTTGAAAGTTTCATTTGAAATAGGATATCCGGGTTTACGATGATAATCTTCCTAAACTATAGAACTGGATTACGTTACAACCAAGGTTTTCAACTGACTTCTCTTAAGGGCTCTATAATATCGGAGTTTTGAATTAAGGGGATGAGAAATAAAGCGTGTCGTCATTGCTACCTGACAAAGTGAACATTTCGCAAGAAATTTCAGGACTAGGGGTCGAAAGAAAAATTATCTTCGTCAAATATTCGTTAGATAGTAGTACGTAATAGTTGAGAAGAATGTATGTTGTATACAGGTTGACCTAAAAATGTTGTATGTCCATGACAGGAGCGATGTTTGAGGTCATTTGGAGTAACTATTTCTTAAGGAAAACGCAGACCAATTAGAGCGCGACTACAGCTGAGCGTGGCGTTTGATTGGTCCGTGTTTCTCGTTAATAAGTCCTTAACAAAGCTGCGGAGAGCATTTTCGCGAAGGAAAAAGTAAATTCAAATGATCTGAGGAATCAGTCTTTTCTAGGAAGTGCAACATTTTGGAACACCTGTATACAAGGTGTCTCAACTGATTTTGATATTTGGTTTACATCAGTATTATATATATCCAAAATATTTTAAGTGATTTTGTTATGGCTTAAAGCAATCCTGGACAACTTGCGGTTCGCGAGCCACAGACGATTCCTCTCCCTACTCCTGGTTCCTCCCCACTGAACTGCTGCGGAGTGTAGATGTTCACTAGGAATGTGCGGATCGCCCAATTTTCGGGCACCCGAATCGTCGGGTCAGGTTGCAGACAGTTGGGCGGGCTCGATTCGGGCGCGCGATACTTCATGACACATCGGGCGGCCCGAGCGTTTGGGGCTACCCGAGAGTTTCGGGAAGCCTGCTCGACTTCTTCGGGCGGGTTCGGAATGAATCGGACAAGTTCGGGCGAGCGAGTTATCGCGATACCTGAGATTCAACTCTGCGTTCTTATGAAATACATAATGGTAACAATGATATATGATTTCGAAATAATGCACGTTACACGTGAAACATTTAAAAGAAAACAGCACAAAATGTAAAAAATTGTCATAATTTACCTTATTTTCATACGTTCTACTTATATGTAATTTCGTAAGGATATTTTAACGACATTATCGATACATATGCAAGTTCATTCGGAGGAACAAATTCGTCAGAATGCCAGAAATATTGTCTCTTTAATTTTTCACGTGTAACGTGCATTATTTCAAAATTTAATACAAATAAAGATTATGCATATGTTTGCCAATTATACCTACGGTAATTATGAAAAAACCAAGTATATTAAAAATTACGTTAATTAAGCTATGAAAGAAGTATCATTATTGCCATTATGTATTTCATAAGAACACAGAGTTGAATCTCAGGTATCGCGATAACTCGCTCGCTCGAACTTGTCCGATTCATTCCGAACCCGCCCGACGAAGTCGAGCAGGTAGCCCGAATCGAGCCCGCCCGACTTTCTGCGACCCGACCCGAACCCGAATATCGGGCGACCCGCACATGTCTAGTCGTAAACGAAGTCTGCAGGTATTGCGGAGCGCACCACTCACCTACCTGAAACGGGGACACTCCGCGTCCTTTTCCAGCTCATTGTGAAGCCAATGTTCAATTCTCCATCCTTCTAAAGGGGTCATTACGAGGGGGAAACATTTTTAGTAGATACTTTTATGGTTTTACTTTTCTGACTTTATAATGTAATGAAGAAAGGGTGATCCTTTTTTTAACACGTCTATTTAAAATCAACAATTTTTAAGATATCGAGAAATCCTTTGACATTCGTTCATAGGTCGCCAAAGACTACAACATATTCAAATTTGAACAAAATCCCACAGCAGTACTCGAAAATGTGCCCGATTTCGCGTGGAATGACCTCGGTACACAAATGACTGATGCATGAAGCTTGAAGTCCATAATGAAGAAGCGCAGAATAAAATATAGCAGGCCGCCGAAAATTATCGGAAAGTAGTAAAAAATATCACCTCGCAATTCTAATTACGGATCAGACAGGATGTCAGTATCAGTCAACGTTCTTTCGAACGGATAATATCATATAAGGGAGAAAAGACCGCACTTGTTCGAGAAAAGGTAGATGAACTTATGTCACATCACACAAACGTAATAGTAACTTGTTCGAAATCCGGAAAATCACAGGAACTTTATAAAATTTAATATATAATTATTATATAAATAATAATATATAATAATAGTAAATAATCCTGTTGTTAGTAAATAAATACATGTTATTTATAATTCAGAATGCAATTTTATGCGTGTTAATCGATTGAAAATATAAATACATAATGATAAAACATAATAAAATTTAAAAAAAATGCGTTAGTAGGCAGGATTTGAACCCTGGTCGTCGGGGTGAAAGCTTGGCACGCTACCGTCGCACCACACCAATTTTTGTAGTCTAGAACAAATACGGCATGACATAGACGATATATACATTTATATATATATATATACAATTTATAATATCGTAATATGAGACATATATAAATATACATATATATAATAATATAAATATATTATTACATTTATGCGCTTCGTGGCATAAAAAGAGTTGCTTTAAATTTCATTTAAATGAGATTTGAATATAATTTTCTTTCTGACAGGAAGTAAATTCCGGCTCATTTTCAAGAAGTCCTGGTAATATGTATAAAATTATTATAATGTTAAGAATAAACCGATTCAATTTAATATAAATCAAATGGTTTCCTTAGCTTTTGCATACACGTGACCGCCATTCGAGTTTCATTTCAGAGATAGCGAAAAACTGCAGAGGCAATGTGACAACGAGTTCTGCGTATATCTACGCGCCCGTGGCAATGTATGTGTTAGCATGTGTTGGTCGACTGAATTGGGCTCATGAGGCAGGAATCAGTTTCACGAAGCGCTTGTACATTTACGGGTTTGACGACATGGCAACAGCGAGGCGAACGATGATATGTGGCAACCATGTCTAGTCGCAAGCTTTCTCTCTCAATTTTCGTTTCTCTCTTCTGCTACTACTTAAGTCGGCATTGCATATATTCTTTTTTACCGATATCTCGTAGACGCGACGTAGTTCTACAAAAAAAATTTTAACCATTCCACAATGAGTTTTCCCTACTGACCGTTCGAGGACCGTTCGAGAATTGGCGTGACAGTCAATGTCAAATTCCTACAAGGAATGTAGCACCTAGAACTATCGCTCGGCAGACCCGACGATAGGGTGTCTTACAGTTTCGTCTCAGAGTGCAGCACGACTTTTGAAATACCCTGTATGGAGGTAAACATTATTACATTACTGGGGTGTCTTGTTCCGAGTTCGTAACTGTACTAATATAGTACGTAAAATTATAGTAGATCGGTTTACTCATTGTCCCCTTTACGTCGGTGTTGGTTTTGATTACATATAAATTAATTTCAAGAAGGTGAAAGTCTCGTCGAATGGATCGTTGAAACGAAGGAACTTGTGATGAACGGAAAGAAAAGTGACGACGGAACTGCGACGATGAAACGAAGAAGCGGGGAATAATTTGACTTTAACGAAGAATAGGGAAGCTGTAAAAAGGAATGCGTGGGTTAATGAGGGTTGTCTTTTCTTGGGGCTTCGCTACTGACCCGTTGCAATACCAGTATAAAAACTGAGCTTGTTACAACACTAGTGGTATTAATTTATAGAGGGACGTAAAGTGAAGTGCCAAGTGACGGTAGAAATAAAAAATTCTTCGGTATAAGTTGTAGTAGAAAAATATTATCTCTTCCGTATTTCTATTTACAAATTAACACAACGTTTTTGTATTATACATATAAAATTTGTCTTCTACTTTTATAAAAACTAAAAATTTAATTTTAATAGTCAAATATTCATACACAACTTGTCACTATGCGTTTAAAACTGAAAGTACAAATGGTAATTGTTGCACACGTATTTCGGCTCGCAATAATACCATTGAATTTTAATACAAGCTTTATTTTTAACTTGAACAAGTTATTTTAATAAACGTTCATACTGCATAGGTACTGAAGGATTGCTTTTCCTAAAAAAAAAATTCATGTTTCAGTTTTACCAACAAGATCTTCCGATCTCGTTATCAAAAATAATTGGGGGGAATCTTGTCAGGGTAGTCTACAAAAATACAGACAATTTAAAACGGTTGAATGATTTTGAACAACGTAGGGTAAGGGACCCAATTACTGTGACCCAATTACAGTAAGATTACAGATCCAATTACAGATCCCTTACCCTATTCAATAGAAATGGGAAAAAGTTACTCGGAAAAGTATTAAAAAATTACATAAATCTTTACCCAACAGAACCGCTGCAGTTATTACACTTAAAGAAGGCGTACCAAAATATTAAATACAAAATATTAATCACAAATTTGTTAGTATCTTAAGTTTTTATACACGTGCGCTATAATTTTGTCCGCTAGAAAAATCTAAGAAAAAGCAAAAATGTTATTTTTGTGAAATAAAACTAAACAAGTTGGTGAAATCTAATATGATTTTATTTACATATATCTTATTAAACGTATAATGAAATAGTGTATAAAAACTTTCAGTTGTGATGTGAAAATAAATTAAGATCAAGTACATCTTAGCCTGTACTAGCTTTTATCCCGGAGCGTATATTCGTCTACGTCGAGGAGAATGCGTTTCACCGTTCCCGTCGACGAAATCAGATTGCAAGGAGTTGCAGAGTTTTTCATCAGGACAGTCGCGTTCCCAGAAGAACTCGTATATATCAGGTTCGCATTGCTCTCCGATTGGACCGTAAATTCTATTTTAATCTGGTAGCACAATCAATGAAACGTTAATCAATCGGAAGCAATTCGGCTACACATCCACGTATCCAGACGAATCGCAAAGCGATCGAACATGAAGCATGGGACATACGATACATTACAGCGCGACAGCTTTATCCAACTTTTATCCCGTATTTACTATGAATCTCGAATGGACGCATTTAATTCGTTTCAAAAATGTGTGACAGTTTCGCATCAGTCTCGCAATTATTTTCGAGCCTGTTCGTCACAGTTGATTGCGCTTTCCAACGCGTGCTACACACACGTGCCGCGTAATTAACGTGTAACCGATGGCAAATTCAATTACACCCCTTAATTAGTAATTGAATATTGATTGTCGAGTCGTACCGATTCGACGTGTAAGAATTCAATAGAAATTGTAAAATCATGCCAATTTGAACTGCAAGTTAATGTCACGGTGACAATTTTCATAACCTGAATATTCGATTTTCCTTGCTTATCGTTTCGAAACGAAAACAATCAATAGACTGCAGAACATACTATATGGGACGGTTCATTGTTTTACAAAGTTTTGAAACATATTGCACAGTATGTGCGGGATGTAAGAGTAATGTGAAAAGTTTATCACGAATATACGAATAGACATAATATCTATACTGTTACGTTGTGTTATTCTATACTATTTCGAATGTATCAGAATATGTGGACAGTTAGGGTGGCTCTAATTTACTCTTGACGAAAATTTTTTTCAAAAATTTGTCTACGCAACCTCCCAGGATTTCTCCAATTAATAACAAAAATCTGTGCAAAGTTTGAACTCGATCGGACAACGGGAAAACGTGCCCCTGGACAAATTAAACATTTAAACGTTAAAATAATTAATTAAATGCTCATAAAATCGTTTTTCTCGAATATCTTCCAAATTATTGACTGTACCGAAAACTATGTTCAACAAAACTTGTAGATTTGGACAGACTGCGTCTTTTACGTCGTATTACTTTTTTTCGTAAAACACACAACAAAATACAAAAACTTTTTAGAAATTTGAAAAATGCAGTATGTTTGCATTACCTATTATCAATAAACATTAACGACAAATGTGTGTTTCGTTTTTAACTTCCGGAACTTACTTTTTTTAGTTGCATATTATTTTGCAGGAAATTGCGTATGTACACTAGGGTGGACTTAAGCTATAATTGGAGAAAAATTTTCATAGAGATACAATGCACGGCACCCTCCAGAATTGTTCCTGTAGCTGAGAAAAAAATTTTTGCAAAGTTTCAGATCGATCCGATAAATGGATCACGTGGAAATAAATAAAGACATTAGTTAGGTATGTAACGTTAAACAAATTTGACAGGCACTTGTGGTATTTGGCACCCGAAAATTCTCTGTTTTCGTTCTTCGATAATGACATTTCGATAGAAATAAAGAAATTAATGGTGCAGGCGTTAAATAATGCTAATAGTGGCGGCGACTGTTGTAAAAAATTTGTCATTCTACCAAATAATGTAGCCGACCATACGCAGAAGGATATTTCAGATTATACATATATCAGACGAAAGTCGGAAGATTTTTAGTAGATTCGGCATATCTGCAGAATTTTTAGAAAAAGATCCTATAATTTGGCAAGATGAACCATCTTATAAAATAGGATTAGATATAACTAAAGCTTTACCGGGGGTTAACGATTCGGTAAAAAGAGCCGTTAAATTAATGCAGGATTTTAATCATTAGCACGTAATGAGGAAGAAAAACAAATGATACTACAAATTGTAAAAGATTACCGCCAGCGGTATCCTGATGTAAAGAAAGCTACTTTAGCGAAAAATGGTTCCGTATTACTATCCTGTAGAATATATTCATTTACATATATAATACGCGTCATTACAAAACCACAACTTCTAATATGTTATTTTACTTATACAACTGTAGGTATTTAAATATCTCTGTCTCTGAAATTGCACTGTTCAAGAAGGTAACTATAATGGCAAAATAAAAAAAAAATTTTGGAAATCATATTTTCGAAATTTCAAGGTCGTCGTTATTTTTATTTAAAGAAGGTCATATATTTTTTCATATTCCTATTTAAAAATAGAAAAATACAATTTAAACATTTTCAAAATTTTCAATTTAAATGCGCCACGCGGTTCTTTTATTCGATCGATCTGAAACTTTGCACAAATTTTTTTCTCAGCTAAAGGAAGAATTCTGGACGGTGCTGTGAAAAAATTCGTTGGTCAAAAAAAAATTAAGGTCCACTCTAATATACACTCCTCAACAAAATTAAAGGATCACCTCTACGAACCCAATACATTGGGTTAATTTTCTTGTGATCATAACTTCGGAAAAAAATGTATCGATGTCATTCAAAAATCATTTGAAAGCTTGAAGTATCTACTTTCAGCTGCCTTTAAAAATTTTCAGGTACGTTGCTTTTTAACACAGTTATAAAGAAGATTTTGACATTTGAAAGCGCCGGCTTTCCTGTTCAAAAAACGTGGTTGTCGAACATAGTGGCATTTTTTTTGTTCGAGTTATGCAATATTGTAAAATCTTGTGCAAGAAAGGCAGTATTAAAGGCACATCTTTTGTTTTTTCAATATAATTAACATTTCAATATACTAGGTGTTTCTGAAAATATGCTTAAAACTTGCATAATTTCCACTTTTTCATTTAACTCGCTATATCTCGGCGAGAAATGATCGCAATATCCACATCTTAAGGTTAGAATGAAGCTGAGATTCTGCCGATTCGATTAAGCACCTGATGAACCCGCTGCGACAATTTTTCACCTATGGCAAATGTGTTTAAAGTTACCAGTTCGCATAACATGAGGCTAATAGCGCTAGTTAGTCACGTTGGTGTTCGGCTCAAGCGTGTCCTCTTATTATTCGCAGTCGCACCTACCGATGCAAGTGACGGAAACACCCGAAGGCGAACAGAGGTACGCCGATTACCTTGTATCATAATGTCGGATACTTTTCACAATGGGTCATAACTGAACTGCGGATTATCTGCATTTATGGTGAAAATAGATAAATGAAATACAAATCAGGAAAGATATCAGAAGAACTTAAAAATATTGTTACATTATTTTGGATCTATTAGAACCGTTACAAGAAGAAAGAGGAGAGATGCCTGTTTTTTTACAATTAAGATTAGCGCTCTAGTCACAACTAAAACGTTAAAATAAGAACACATTTGTGTTTGCAATCGAACGGATTTATGCTGCAACTCACATTATATGCAACGACATCAATAGCAATATTTCATCCATCTAACTATGTGTGTAAGGCAATCGAATGTGTTTTTTCGAATATGTTATGTGGTGGTGTGCTTGGAAAATGTATTGTAAGTCATATGTGAACGTGAACGCTGTTTGTGCGAAAATTTACAGTAATGCAGGTGTAAAGTGAAGATAAAAGTATCCATCTATCGTAGAAACGATCGATACCGTCCGTCATGTTAATGAAGATGTATTGGACAGTGACTGATACTTCTCTATTAACGCTCTGTATTTCTCATCCTTATTATCATTCGTATACATAGATAAGCATTATGCGTAATAATTTAAATTAGCTACTGTACAAAATTTTCGAAGCTCCAAGTTAAACGATTAAAAGTAACGACAATTGATCTTGTTAGAACATGTTATACGATTGCTTGATTAATAAGGAATACCCATTTCGGTATTATTAAACATTTTTATTTTTTTTTCAGTTGCCAAATAGATCAAATCAAACGAATATGTTAGAATATGTTCGCGAATACAAAAATGTGTAATGCGTGTAATGAATTTTCCAAATTCCTATTCTTTACCAAAATTATGAAAAAGAATAAACATTCTTATACAAATATTCTTATGCGATTGAAATTCTATTTCAATATTATTGATGTTTATTTCTTCATCCTTATTTCTTTCCTCTATTTCATCATCCTACAAGAATTTATAAATTTTTTATTGATGTACATTAAACAATTGTCACAAAATATTGTAACTCTTTTCCTAGTTATTTATATAGTGATTTATAATATGTTTTAATAATATGTTTTAAATGATCACATTCTTTTTGCTACTAATATAGTAATATATAAACAATTATTTATACAATCTTACACATTTATTCGTGTCGAATAATTATTACTTCGAAAATAACAAGACCAAAGAAACTACATGTTGCATGCAATAATTTGTTTACTCACAAAAATCGGATGAAGTACGCACCTGAAAATTCAATAAAATTTATATATAATATTCCATGTTGTTCAGGTTAAAATTATTAAGTGACTTAAATTGTTCACGCAATTTTATACATTTATGTGTTTCCATTAATTTGTACAACATTTCGAAGAATCTTTCCTAGTGAAAATGTATTCCTTAATGACAAAAGTACAAGTGTTCTGCAGTTATACAGGGTGGGACAGATAAATCGTAACAAGCTATTTTCTCCGAATGCAGATATCAACTTGAGCTTGTACCAATATTATGTTTTTACATTAAAAGCATATTTTTTTTATTAAAAAATTACGTATTACGTATTACGTAAATTAAGTAATTAGAACTGTATAAAAAATTGTTCTGTATGACGAAAGAGTAGTTAAATCAATTAAAATTGAATATTATAAAGTAAGACGTACCATTACTTTGAAAAAAATTCGAGAAAATTTGTTCAATCTTGCAGCGTTTGTACGAGGCATAAACTGTTCACTCAAGTGCACTGTGTCTTATTAGGTTGTTGCATATGAAATGTCCGATTTTAGAATGCGTTTTGATCAAGAAATATTATCTACAGATTGATTATTGTACATCATTTTCAGGTAGGAAGCTGATATTTAAAGTCTTCCCTTCAATTTTTATTTCGATACTCAATTTTGCCTTTAAATAATGTTTATTTCCATGACAATCAATGTGATGAGGATCTGATAAGTGAAAAACGTGGACGATCAAACAATTCAATTTGTACCGCAATACAAGAGGATTGTAATTTGTTGACACAGTATGTTGATTAGAATTGTAGCGGCCAGCTGCATATAATAAAGTTGACATGTGCAATGCAGATGCTGGAGAGGTTTTAGGACTCAGGCGACAATTGAAGCTATTTTTGAGGAAACTGTCAGGTAGAGTCATTAAGACGCCCTCTAGGGTAGCAATTAGATTTTATTAGCGACAGCCTCAATAGCCCTCGCAAAGAGTCATAAAAAACCCCGAATTTCTAACGGCCCAAGCCGATGGTACGGGAACCCCGCGAAGACAAAGGGCCCGTTACCTGACGATGCACACAGCATGTTAAGGGTGTGCGGCCGATGGAAATTCCGTTACAGTGCGATTCACCAGAGTGGGGGTGCAAAGACACCCCCACCTATCAAAGACACAACTTTGTATAAAAGAGTACACAGACTGCAGTCGAAAGCTCACTCTCGTCAAAACAGTCAGGCACTAGGCCCTTAAAAATAAACAGCATTGCAAGTCCGCCCGGGATTCCATTCATTACTACCGAACACCAACCATCCTTCCCAAAGAATGATGCTTACTTTGATGCATAAGTTTACATAGAAGAAGATTATGTTTATTCAATGTTACTATTAAAAATTGGGTAATTCATATGCAAATAATCTAATACTTTTTCACGGCATGCATTAAATTATTATTGGCGGTGTAGTTAAACATTACCAAATGAAGAACTACGTATTGGAACAATCAAACTTTCATAGTAAGCCTTTTCCTGCTGTTTTTAAATGTTGCGATAGCTGGCTATACCCAGCCACCTGTAAGGTACACGAGGCGCACAAAGGTGAGTGTCTATAGTCAACTTCAATACATAGTAAGTGTCTGACGTTGGATGACTTCAGTCACCTTTAGTAATGAAAGGGTAAATGTCACGTTCTTCGAAGCTCCTTCAAATTTTAATTGCTGAATGAAGCTTCAAAAGTTGAGTCTACGCTATAACTGCCATGCCGGCTGCAAAGAAATTCATTACAGAGGGAGATCTTTCTCGTACTGCCTTATTTGCTTGCTCGAAATTCGATTACAATGGACGTTACAGGATCCATTCGTTTCATTACTGTCAGCATAAGGACGAGGAATGTTCAAATACCAGCGAACTGCATGCACTTTGACCTTTTAGGAATTTTTAACAAAAGTCGTTTTTAGGAACATGGCAAATATATGTATGCCAGTGTTAGACACTGTTGGGGAGCCCCTCAAACGCCTGTTTCCCCCACCAACCTTTCTATCCTACAGCGCGCACCTCTATCACGTTTGCTGGTGTCTCGTGTCTTCGTCAGTGCACGAGTTGAGGGAAAAAAGTTATCTTCTCTTTGCTAGTACCGGAGTATGCATGACAGAGATGAAACGAGTCATGTGACCGGGCCGCGGCAGAAGCATGGGGAATGCCATGGTAGAAGGGAAAGTTAGAGTGGGGACATAAGTCTTGATCTGGCGAGACTGTCTTAGTTGACCGTGCGTACCTTCGTAGCTATTAGCTACTAGCTACTCGCGACATGCGAAGCGAGTCCTTTCTCCATGGTAATGGTGCACAGTGGTCGATTTCCTCGGAAAATGGGATAAAAATGAAAATTGTTTTGTAATTTGATTTATTAATGTCTAATACGTACAATTGATAGGTTTCTTTTGTTTACTCTTATTTATAATTGATATAATTGGGTTTATAAAAGATTACTCAAATTTTCAAGATTACTTTTTTTCCTCCACCGAACTGAACATGTTCAAAATTGTTTAAAAAACTGAAAATGCAGGTCTAAAATATTACAATAATTCATATATTATTTAGACAACAGATACAATTTGCATTTAAGCCATTAGTGCATATTGCATTAGTGCATTATTGGTGCATATTTTCTTTGGAACGGCTCAGAATGAATTCTTTTTTGTTGCATATAATACAATATTCATTACTGCAACTGCAAAATTTAAAAGCAGCTCCGAATTTTTGCTGTTTGTTGACTTCTATAGACTAAAAGCCATACGCAAACGTACAATGAATCACAGTAATATTCAGACACTTTTAAAAGGACGATAACTTTTTTAATAATGGAACATGCGACTTGGATTTTTTTTTGGGAAGTTGGAACAATTAGTTTACTACATGACGTCAAACAGAAATTTTCAAAAAATTGCTATTGGTCAGAATTACAAAGAAAATACTAGAATTTGTTGTTTACAACTTTTTTATGTGTGCCCACATTGAAAATTTAAAAAATACATTTTGTAGACCTGTACCAATTATACATATTCTCAAAATTTCATCAAAATCAGTTGATGCGGAAAAAAACTGCAATTTTCTACGATTTTGATGAAATTTTCAGGATGTGTATCATTGACACAGATCTACAAAACCTATTTTTTAAATTTTCAATATAGGCCTACATAAAAAAAGTTGTAAACATCACCTTCTAATGTTTTCTCTGTAATTGTGACCAATTATTATTTACCGGACAAGGAAGATACAACTATTTACGAAGATTAAAAGGTATGTTTAATATTATTATTTAAGTGATATTCCCAATAAAGTGACTTCTTGGGCGATATTGATTTTTGTCTCCTTTTTTAAGGAAATCAATCACTTACGGCGCACAGTGGGCGAAAACGCGAAATCGGCACTTGAAAATGTAAAAATTTTTTTTTGTTTCAAAATAAATGAGTGATGCGAATGTTTTAAGAACATTTCAGAGGAAGCAAATCCGAAAAAATGTTGTTTATCCTCCTCCACGACCTACAGGAGTCCGACAAAGGTCGAGGAAAAAATTAAGAACGTGATATTGTCTCTTTTCACATGATTTTCTCAATATTCGAGTGCAATTTAAAAAAAAGCTATTAAGAATAGCTGAGTCGAGTTCAGACAATACGAAAGTTTACATCGTCTAGGATTCAAACGATTTTAAAACAAGTAATTGTTATTACATTTTGAAAATTATAGATTTTTCAGGTGAGCACAAGTTTTTCACCTGAATTTGAACTTTAAATATGCACATCTCAGCCGGAACCTAATAGAACTTAACACCGACTCTACTGTGATAAACTATGATTTGTTGACCAAACAATGCAAAAAAATTCATTTGCGACAACTTCCAACAAATCTACCAGAAATTACAGATTTACATCAGGCATATGAATGCAGAGGAACAGGTATATTAATTCCACATATTCTATAATTTGTTTAAAATCTATGTAATTACTAAACACCGTGCAAATTCAAATTGATTTTTATTGCAATTTGGAGCTATAAATGTTACCTTTTTACCTATTAAATTTCATTCGATTATCTCTAACGGTTTAGAAGTTATTATTTTAGAGCGCCAAAATGGCATTTTCGCTCACTGTGTGGCGGCGCTTATTGGAAGGGGACGCCATGGTGGTGACACGGACGGTTCAATTAAGGGCAGTCAATTTGGCCTTCACTGTCACGCTATGTTATCCTGTGCCTTTTTTCTAGACATTTTACGTATTAAATAAGTAAGTAATCAATTAAAAATGCATACCACCGTGTTTGTACATGTCTTTGCTACGTCTGTATAGAGCCTTTTTTCGATACGAACACTAAATCTCTCGAAATTAAGAGAATCTTTCAGCGGCAGCCATCTTGTGACGTCATACTTGCTTCAGAATTCTATACAGACGTAGATTGGACTTTTAGGAAACACAATTGACCACTTCTAAATTGCTCATTGCAATAACCCTTGCATACGTATATGGATTTCAAACCATGCCGGCCCCCTTAAGGAAAATGTGCCTAGCATTGATCTATGCGAAACATCTGCAGTCGCCCACGTTTCGATAAACTTAATTTGTCACTTGTAAATAAGTGAGAATTGTTTACAGTGGTTTCAGTACATTTAGTTCATCGACGGGTCGTGAAGTTATTTGAACTCGTACATTATTATTTGCTACTTTTCTCTATTATTTTGTAGTAGCATTTTATTGAGTCGTGTTCGATTATATAATCTTGCTAAGTTATGTAGCTATGTTGTGAGCTTTCGAATATTTTCGAGGTCTATCAATGTCCGATATTCCAAGTGACACGAGGAAATGCAATTCAAAAGAATTGGTATGACTCTTTTTGATGTAGCCGTCATTAAATAGAACCAAAAATTATAGTATCTGGTGAAATATTTAAATAATTTTATGTGATTCGGCGATGTGAAATCTTTTAAATTCTTTTATATCAAATGAATCGAGCGCACAGAAAATTATTTTCGATCGTACAATTATGACGAAATAACATTACAACTATTTTTGCAACTTTAGGTATATCTTGAGTTTTTACCAGCTTTGCATGCACTGTTTGGAACATTGTGCAATGGTACGCGTTCTCACTAAATACAATGTATAATAAGTACAGTGACTGTTCGATAAGTTGAAGACCTTTAACCCTTCTTCTATTAACAGCGACTATAGTCACCCAATGTTGAAGTTTCACTGTATACTAACTATATGTCTATAGCCACCTGTCAAAGTGTAGCATTCATAAATAGGTTCGGTCGAATCTGCTACTAGAGTTTATGAAAAAGATACATTAATTTAAAATAATTTGATTTGAAATCCAATAATTCGTATAATACAAGAAATGGCAGTGATGCTATAGTGATTCGCGACAAAACGTACCTTTTCTAACCGAAAACTGACACGTAATGAAATGGTTAATTAAGAACTTGAAACGTCCCGTGCATTATTCATACACACGTGCATTCCTATCCTTATGCCTGGCAGGGATCTATATGTATGTATATACCAGGTAGACATATGTTGTACTTCTTCGAAAGGGATGATGCTTAATGTCATTTGAAGTAACTTTTTCCTTTGCGCAAATGTTTTCCGCGGCTTTGTTAAAGGGTTATTAACGAATAACGCGGACCAATCAGAAGGCGACTACGGCAGACGGATTCCGGCACGGCGACAGGTCTCGCCGAGCGTGACATTGACATTGACCGAGCCGGAATCTGTCCGCTGTAGCCGCGTTCTAATTGGTCCGAGTTTTTCGTTAATAACTCCTTAACAAAGCCGCAGAGAACATTTTCGCACAGGAAAAATTTACTTCGAATGACTTCAGGAATCGCCCCTCTCAAAGAAGTACAACATTTTTGAGACACTCTTTATTTATGGAGTCGTATATGACTGCAACGACACGCATAAAGTCGAATAGCGAAGAGAGTGTGTATGTTATACTTCGCTCGATAAGTGTGGATCCCACCTCGAAAGTCCCGAATCGTCCACTTATCAGACGACCGTTATACCCCGTGTATATCTTTGAACTATTTCCTAATTTCGCCGACTGCGTTTCAAGACTGAAACCTTCTCCATGGTTTAAGCACCATACTGTTTGAAATACTTTAGTTTTACATATGCATAAGGTCCCATTTGGAGCGATCCCCTCGAATATCTCTGAAATTACACTGTCCAACACCAAAAAAATTTTGCAATACCTGTTGGGTGATTCTTATAGACTTTGTCATCCTAAAACCGAATCTGAAAGTAGAATTGCTCCATCACGCAACGTTTTCGAAAAATTTTGGTTTTTGTAAAAATGCCCGATTTTGATACGAAACGACGTGTTACGCAAAAACTAAATACGCGAGAAAGTTCAAATTTGAGTCAAGAGATAGAGGGGACTCTCCTCTACATATTCATATTGTCAATTATATTTTTATGTACTTCCTAATAGTTGTAAATGGTTGTTAAAGTTTGAAAATGTGCCGACGCGGGTACTTTGTACGCTCTATTTTTATATTTATATGAAAAATCCTTTATCTAGCAGGAATTTAGGAAAAACGTTACAAAGGAAAAGACTTATGTGCGGATGCTTGCTGATTACTGCTGGACACTTATTATTGAAAATCGGGATACCAGGAACAAACGTCAAGCAAGGCGGAAACATTTTTAATTTGTTTACATCAGAAATAGGTAAGTTTTTGTATTCAATTTTCTTTATTAAGCATTTCCACAATGAAATGTGAATATAACTCGTATTTTTATAATCTTTTGTAATGATTGGCACCCAAAAAGACAAAAAAAAAATGTATTTAATTAAGCATAGTAAGCAAAGACATACTTGAGTGGTACCAACGTCGACTACGCATAGCGACGGCCCTGGCGAGTCGCGAAAAGGCTGCAATGGCCGTCTGGCGCGAACGCGTCGCGCACACGCTGTCAATTAACATTTTCTGATCCTTCTCGTACATTAAGGGAACCAAATACTTTTCGTGAATGGTTTCTTTACCAGAAATGTCTGTAGAATGCATTCCTGTATAGTAAATTCCTGCTAGATAAAGGATTTTTCATATAAATATAAAAATAGAGCGTACAAAGTACCCGCGTCGGCACATTTTCAAACTTTAACAACCATTTACAACTATTAGGAAGTACATAAAAATATAATTGACAATATGAATATGTAGAGGAGAGTCCCCTCTATCTCTTGACTCAAATTTGAACTTTCTCGCGTATTTAGTTTTTGCGTAACACGTCGTTTCGTATCAAAATCGGGCATTTTTACAAAAACCAAAATTTTTCGAAAACGTTGCGTGATGGAGCAATTCTACTTTCAGATTCGGTTTTAGGATGACAAAGTCTATAAGAATCACCCAACAGGTATTGCAAAACTTGAAAAAAGTTTAATTTTGTTGGACAGTGTTATTAATGACATAGAAAAAGGTTTCAAATAAACGTTAAGTATATGATTTCGAGAGGGTCATAATTCTATGTTAAGGTATTTTTTGTAGGTGGAGGCGTAGAGGACATACGAAATTCACTTTCCATTTTTTTAGAAAAATCCATGTATTTTTTTAATTTGAATAAAAAATACATTTTCTGAAATATTATAGGAACTAGATCGCAAACGACGACCGTAGTCACCTAAAAAATTTGTGAAAAACTCTAACTAATAGAAAAACAGCTAACGATATCTAATAACGTACTATGCTATAAAATATTATAAAAGTATATGTTATTAGTTATCATCTACAAAATAAACTTGAATACCTCACTCCGCACGAGATGGAAAAGTATTATGAATTTAATAATTATCGTTAAACGGCAACAAAAATCTAAAAATGCGTATATTCTATTCATACAAATGGACTATAAATGGGATAAAAATTCTTTTAAAAACCTTAATTAGTCAAATGACTTCTCCTAAAACTTTCTTGTGCCACTAAATTTCTCATTTGAAAACACACAATTTAAAACATACTTACCGCCTAAGTTATTCTAGTTCCAAACCAATTTACTTCAGTTCCTCAATTTACCTCTAGTTCCCGAGATATCTCAAAAATTTTATTTTTACCCGCAACTTTGAGGGTTATTTTCATTCCTTCATTGTAGTCGATGATCAATAAAAAGTGTGTGCCAAATATTTTTCTAAGGAATATTGCCCACCTTTTCTTCAAAATCGACATGCGCAAAATGTATCCAATAAGTATTTAGATACTATATATATTTCCGATTCTTGTAAAATTTTCAATATTTAAATTGCGATAATTTCGTATAAACAAATAGTACAACCATAAATCTGGACTTGTTTTGAAGCTAGAAACCTTTACTTTCACGAAGCAATGTTCATTTTCCTCTAAGATGTTTTTACATGATTTGGAGTAGGTGGGAAACTGAAGACCCATATTTCCTAAAAAATGCTGCAAATACAAACGTCTTTCAAAAGTTTCAAAAATTGTTCTCGTAAACGATAGTGCCACAGATTTGAAGATTGGAGCCTCCTCTTCAAAACGGCTTCTTAAATTTTGATCGAACAAAAATGAGGGACAAGTATGGTCGTGTAAAGCCCTCATGGTGAAAGTTATATGTATTACTGTAAAATTAATTTTTAGGAAAGCTTCAGTTATTAATCTATGGTGGTGTCAGTCACAAAACTTTTTCGAACTTTTCACAGATGCTTAAATGTATAGCATTTTCGAGAAAAAATACGTCTTCAATTTGTCGCCCGCTACATCATGAAAACAAATCTTCGAATAAAATGAAAAATAGCTTTAAAGTAAGTGAAAATGTATTATCGTGCGATCATTTTTCACAAAATTATCACAGTTTAAATATAAGCAATTTTTCGAGAATCGAGTACTTAGTGTTCAAATACTTCTTGAATTCACTGTATATTCCAGTTGGTAGTTAAACTTCACTTTGGCAAACCAGAAAGTTTTATCCCTTTTTATATAATCCTGTAGATTTTTATGTATATGTAATCCACGTTTTAATGTCAGGGATTCACTGGTTATGCGTGTTTAAATTTCAGCGATTTAAAGTGTTTTCGAGAGGTAAGGCCGCCGCCATGTAACGTAAGTAACAAAGTGTGGCAAAGCTAACATTTTTCAAGAAAGCCCTCAAAATGTGGGTGGCTTTATGGAAACTTCGAAAAGTGTCTTGCCTTTGCACTGCGTGGGCACAACGGAATGTGCGTAGAACGCAACGCTGGTATGTAAACTCGCTCTCCGTGTGGATTTACAGTATCCATTTTTCCACAGAATGATCGATAATGATCGAAACGTCGATGTAAGAAAAGTTCGCCATTGAATCATACTAACATCCCTTCGGTCGTCCCCGTTCACCGGCGCATTTACATTTGGGATTTGTCAAGGAACGAGAAAAGAAACTTAAATCGATACAGCAGAAACTTCTTTCGTGCAAAGCGAGCGTTCGCCCCCTGTGGGAATAGACTACTCTTGAAGATGCTACGATGGGAAAAAATTTGATCGGCAGAAATCAGATTCCAGCGATACTGGACGCGCTCTGGGACGAAAATCGTCAATATCAGAGCTAACGAGGATCTGACGTTCATGTGAACGCTCACCTCGCTATCGACGAAATAAAAGGTCAAGTAAAAAGGTCATCCAATATCTAAAAGGACATTCCACTGTAACTTTAGTGTACGAGGTACATATTTTTAAAAAGAAACGGGAATTTCCGAATGAGTGATGTGAGTTATCGAATGAGATAATTTTTTTCTAGGTTTCTACAACTGTAAGTGATGCATGTACATATCAATTAATAATAAATAAATAAATAATTGGAACTGCAAAACGACTCCATTTCAAACAGTATCCTCGGTAGATACTCTTGATTTTTCGGAAATAACAGAAGTAGATTTAAAAATTCTTTTCACGGAATCTTACCAATTTTCACAAGCAATATCATATCTAGCGGAAATCGTGGACGAACACAATAATATAAATATTAATTTATTGCCTAATGAAAGAAAATAATATCATTAAATTCGAAGTAAAATCGGAGTAATATAAATAAAAGTTAGTTAAAAATGTTACCTCAATATTTTTAAAACATTAAAAAAATATTGTTAAAATCACATGAATAAACCATATCAGAAATTGAAAAAATAAAAATGATGTATGGAAAAAAAACTTTTCCAACGACGGGATTCGAACCCCAGCGTATCCGCTCCGTAGTCCGACGCCTAAACCGATGTGCCAACCGGCGAAGTTGTAAACGTTACGAACATTCTGGTATACACCGCACAAAATACAATTCATTTTTTCTCTTAAAACATTTCTTAGGACAAACACTTACTTGTTTCAATGTAATAATGTTTAAAATGACTTAATATATACCTGCGGTAAAACCAACAAGTTTAACTTTCCTCCTAATAGCAGAAACGGTGAAAAAATTCGGTTTTTCTTGTTGTTGACAAGGACTTGCCACAACAAAAAATCTAAAAAAAAATTGACGACACTGCCTATTATGGTACTTTATCGGGGCACTAAACAGCAAAATAGCATGTTTTCATATTTTTGAGAAATGTACATTTTTCCGATTTTTTTGAGGTTTTTCATTTTTTACGACCACAGTTTGCAAGAAAAAAATCTGAAAAAATTCTCAAAAATCTGTCTTAGGATCCAAAATATGCCACATTTTTCAGAATTTTAGGAAACATCAGAGTGTGGGAAATGCGCGGAAAAGCGCGAAATCTAATT
Organism: Halictus rubicundus; assembly: GCF_050948215.1. Taxonomy (NCBI): domain Eukaryota; kingdom Metazoa; phylum Arthropoda; class Insecta; order Hymenoptera; family Halictidae; genus Halictus; species Halictus rubicundus. The sequence continues at coordinate 4,560,274 of NC_135150.1, read as the reverse complement.
TACCCTGTAACTACCCTCACGGGCAAGATAGGGGGTTGAAATTTTGCTCAGAGGGGTTTTTCTGGGTTAGCTTTCGAATGGTTCATTAATCATTGAAAAACCTCTAAGGGCAGTTTTGACCATCTTAATCGGCTAGGCCCTTTTCCGTAAAAACGAATTTAAGTGCAGTGAAGTGTTGGAAATGATGGTTAAACTGATTTTGGATTATTGGCTTATTGATTAGTGACTTGGTTATTTAATTGTCGTGAATACGTGTTTCGCTTGTTAAGTATTTAAAACAGTAAAAAGATATTAATTACTCTGAGACCAATGTTTTAAAAACATCGCAGTAGTATGTTTTCCATCATGAAGAGTATAACGAAAATCTTATAAGAAAACATATTAAAATTACATCCGCCACTAATACATATAAATACAAGGTATACAGTTTTCTTTATCGGTGGCAGTTCAGTATGGCGACAACATTCGGTGGGGTGGGTGGTAGAGGTGAATGGTAAGAGGGAGGGAGGTAATACGAAACCGAAAGAATTTTTATGAGCAAATGAACGGTTCCCGAAATATTAGCAAAAAATTGCTACTGCTACTGCATCGGAATCTTACAGATGCTTGTACATCCTTGGCAATGCATGCGTCGGCATGGTGCCACCGCTTATCTACTGCTTCCGCACACACACTGGCATGGCGGTCGGTTCGAATTTTGGTAAACTTGTCGACGAGCCACTTCTTCACACGGATTTTGATGACATTGAAATATGTCACCAAGGTCAATGTGCTGAACAACTTTTTCCTTTTTCCTATACATGTAACCAGCCAACAGTGGGCGGAAATCGCCAAATGTGGCCAAAATGGAAAGGAGTATTCCAATTTAGTTCAAAATTGAATACGTTGTTAAGGAATTTAAACGTTACAATAAACAAAATAATAATTTATTACTATGCTAACAAACCTATCCCCACCTCACAGCCTCGCCTGTAGGCCCAATGTTTTGACGTCGAACGTCACACGCTATATAGTATGTATGACCGCTGTAGCCAATATTTCGAATACAACCGAAAATGCGTGTGAAACGAGGCCTGCCTCTTCCACTCTGAACCAATCGGCCGCGCATACGTATCTAGATACGTCACCGCAGTCTTGCCAGGGAACCTTCTTCTCAGCTTCGCATTAATACAATGTCATCACTTCGAACCCATACGAAATGGCGTCTTGCTACCCCCTACAATCGCGTTGTAGTAGGCGGTAACAGTTTAATATCTTAGCTATAACCCACAGTTTACGTCGAATGTCATGGAATTAATCACAAGGAAATTTCTTGGTAAAAATAGTATCTATTGTTATGTTTTCCGAGTAGGAGGTGCGATATTATGATTTAGTATGACGAAGTCAGTTCCAGCACGTGTTGACCGTGTGTTTTCCTTCGTGTTTTCGTCGGACGGTGGTCATAAAGTAATTAAAACTCGTCGTAGAAACGAATTTGTACGCTACCCTCATTTTTCGAGTTGACCAACATCTGACCTTGCCCGTCATAAAATTGATGGCTTAGGCTAACCGAACGGTACAACACCTTCTATCTGCATTTTATCGCCCTGCGCACCATACCTAAGCAGTTAATTTTGCTTGTAAATCAAAAACACATATTGCTATTGAGTCATTGGGAAACAAGAATGGACAGGTTACCTGAAAGATGGCAACAAGTCCTTACAAATAATGGAAATTATATCATTGAATAATATTAAACACATGTATTTTTATAAATTGATTCAAATGTTTTCTTTAAAATACGGCAGAATTTCCCTCCAATCTAATATATTTTTATAACAGTTTCAAGTACCCAATATTTGCAATTTTTGATGTTCCGCGAATTAAAAAACGGAATTTCAAACAGGAAGAATCGTAGAATACGACCATATTTTTAAAAATATTTTTACGCTTTAACCGGTGATAAAATTTGCAGAACAAAGATGTTTCCAATATATTTCCATTAAGAAATTACATTTGCGTATAACATGATAAATTATTTAAGAAGTATTTTATATGTATAATTTACGTATGATAAAATACATATAAGGATCTGTGATGCTGTTTCACTAAATGCCAGGAACGTTTCCTACTTCCATGGTGTTGTAAAGGAGAGATACGGATATTTTACGTAAGGAGCTGTGGAGCCACTAAAAACATATTTTTGTGCCATGCACAGCAGGAAACTGTCAACGCGCTCTCGAAAGGCCATCTGGAGAAGGCCCGAGAGGCCAGAGAAGAAATTCGGTTCCAAAGTGTGACACGGTTGCCGGCTCCTAACCGCTAGGACCAAAACCAGGGTTGTAATGTTGAGCCGGCCGGACTGACCTGCGAGGTATGCATTGACCTTTAACCTTTTTAATTGAGAGTCTGGTGATTGAAGGTCTGATCTAGACACTGAGTTTCTAGAGATTGACTTTTGATGACATTTGTTTCTAGATTTTATAATCTAAGGAAACGGAAAACTAGTAGGCTAGAAAACTAGTGCTATGACCCAGGTAATTTAGATACCTATACTGAGTAGGTGATTGAAGCACATGTAAGCCAGCGAGCCTATCATAAACAGAAAAGGCCATCACTGACGTAAGCAATTCCCTATTGTGCGGAACTTCTGCGATTACTTCGATGGCAGTAGGTTCAACGGCAATGAGCCCATAAAATTGTTAACCTACCGGTAGGCGGGGGGAAGGGCTTTAAGCCTTCTGTCTGTGATACGTCACACAGTGGTGCCAAATGGCCAAAAAGTGGCAAAAAATCTGTAAAAACGAAACTATCCCACGTATATGTTTGAAAATTTGCAGAGAGATTGCCACAGGTACAAAGCTTATTTGACAAAAAAAATTTTTTAAAAAGTTGTTAAACATTAAGTAATATAATTCTTGGAAATTTTGAAAGTTAATATGTATTGAAACTTAAATTGTGGCGAAAGGGTCTCGAAGGGTCTCATGATTTTTTGCATAAAATTAGATCAATATTACACCTTGCCAAAACGTTCAGTGCCAGACCAAAATCTATTAAAGGATTTGTTGTATGCTTCCATAAATAAACAATGGGCAGAAAACAGAGATTTCCGATTAGCCTATATTACTTAATGTTTAACAACTTTTTAAAAAAATTTTTTTGCCAAATAAGCTTTGTACCTGTGGCAATCTCTCTGCAAATTTTCAAACATATACGTGGGATAGTTTCGTTTTTACAGATTTTTTGCCGCTTTTTGGCCATTTAGCACCACTGTGCGTCGTGTTATAGACGCGTATCTACAGTGGCGGACAAAAGAAAGTTTGAATAGTAATCTATACGATCACTACCACAAAATGTACAAACTGAAATTTCATTTTAACCTTTTGGGGACGACGATTGTCCGTTTGCTTCTATACGATCGACGTTATATGATGTTACAGATGTTACAATAATCTTTTTATGATTGGGACTGTTTGATGCTTTTCCTAGATATCTTAATGCTCAAATATTGGCTACAAAAGAATAACATTCTATTTCATTTTAATGGAAGGGGAGAACATTTATATGTAGTAGATTTTGTTTGAAGTGTTTTGAAGTGTTTCCAAAATAATACTTTCTTTGTGAGTAACAGCACTTAAAGGAATATGATCATCTAAAATTGTCCAGAGATTTTAGATGAGATTCAGATCCGGCGATTGCGGCTCATTCTCGAGTTCTTAAATTCTTTCTTCCTCGAAAAAATTGGGTGCGACCTTTGTAGTGTACTTGGGGTCGATATTTTGCTGAAAGATAAACGACCCGAATCAATTCTATTATTCTTATTCAACTGTGTAATTAATGGCTACAGATATTAGCTACAGTCAATATATTCACAGACATAAGGAGAAATATCGACAAATATGTACTATGTAATTGTTAATTGATCAGAATCATGGAGAAAATGGTAAAGGTCACTTTTCAAAACTTTTTATCTGGGCCTATATTAAAAATTTAAAAACTGCGTTTGGTAAATAAAAAATTTGACCTTGGAAAACTCGGTCGAGGGCAATTTTGCACGCAATTTTTGAACAGATCTCCACTGAACTAAGGTTTAAATGGCAACATTAAAAAATTTGCGTATTTAAAATTTCAAATAGCTATCTGATTACGCAAATAAAATGAAGAATTGTATACATATTTTTAACCCATTCATACACAAAGTGCAAAAACTAGTAGAATATAAAACAAAATACTATATAAAATAAATGTATGATATTATTTTTTCTTTAAATAGAAATACAACACAAAATATGTATTTGAAATACTGTCAGGTTTCATTATTTCAACACAGAGTACAGGTATTATATGACATTGGTTATCCAACATTACAAATTTTCACTACATTTTCACATAATTCAAATGAATTTCAATTTTGGTGGTTGTGATATTGTTCTTCAACTCATTAACTGTTCTTGAGTTATTGCAGAGCCTGTTTTTCGAAACACCTCAAGGAAGGGAAATTGCACAATCTTGCGTAGTAACCAATTAAGGTCTCCTTAATTAAAACAAGTTTGAACAGGATTTCAAAGTTCATAATAAAGTTCAACGATTTCTATACGTTGCTGCACTGTATATACATATGTATAGTGTTCCATGTTGACTATAATTTCTAACAATGTCAGTAAAAATGTTATAAAGTTATTCAACTTATATGAATTATTGAAGATATTTTATAGTTGCATAGTGCAATACGTTTACCTTGTTAGCAAAAATTTTTGGTATTTGTGTCAGCAAGTGACTCTGACAAGTCGTACTGATATTTAAAATTTTATATAATATATAATTAATAAGTCATCATACATACATTATTTCTTTAGAATATTAAAACAAAATGTCCTTCTAAAGATGATGTCAATGTTGGCAACTTTCACTCTCTCACCATGAATGTTCTTGTTATTATAAGTAAACATTTTCATATGTTTACGATTTCTATAGAGAGTCTCTATACGATTTCTATACGAAATCTACAATATATTGATATTGTCGCTGAATAATTATATGTCTATAAAATTGAAAATCTGTTTTCCTTACAATAAATTAATTAGTAAAATTAGAAGATAATTCAGCGACAAACAGGAAAGTATTTAAGCGCACGTAAAAAACATGTTTATTATATATGGCACACTACATATGTACACGGCGATATTGGTAAGTGTGTCGTCTGAATTACACGTAAACTGTTTTGCTATATGAAAAAATGGTTCGAACAAAAGTTATATGGTTTCAAGAGTAGCGTACAATCTAATAACTAGTTTTTCTGTTTTGATTATTTATCGAGATGCAATGATCACCTTGAGTTTCTTTATTATGAAGAATAAACATTACAAAGTGTATCACTGCACTTATCGACCGAATACGCAAATGTATTAACTGTAGGGGTGTGCAGGTACCCGAGCCTCAGGTCGGGTCTGGTGGGGATCCCGAAAGGGTCTAGGGGGATAAGACAGGTCTAGCGGCCCCGGCGGGAATTTTATTGGTATTGTGTAGAAAACCATCATTTTAGGTTGAAAAACAATCCCCTAAAATTTTAAGTCGCTAACCCTTCATTTAAGGGTGATATGAGGGTAAACACCCTCAACTTTAACATTTTTTTTCTCGTTTGTTAATTAAGATATTGAGATGAAATAAAATCGAAAATATTCGAACTTACTTCCTTCATATCATATATTTTTTTCATAATTGTAATTAAATTATTAAGACTAGAAAAAAATTATTTAATTTTTAATTTTTTTTTAGGCGTGGGGGTAGCAAGCAACTCTTCGAGTGACCACTTCCAAAAAATTCAAGAACAATGTTCTGTTACCTATCTAATACGTACAAAAGTTTCAAGATCGTCGGATTGGTGGAACATAGTTAAATATTGAAAACCAAATGAAATTACGGTATTATAAAGTAGGGATAGTACTATTGGTGGTACATTTGATTAATGATAATATGTATTTATTATTGATTCTAAGATACTCTGGCTACGATTCTCAGCGTGGCACTCTTAAGGCTCGTACAGACCTGAACATTTCGACGAACATTGCGCCGAACATCGCGCCGAACATCGCGCCGAACAGCGTCCGAAACGCAAAATCGCGTCGAAATGAATGTCGACTTTGTTTCGTTCGCTGTTCGGCGCAATGTTCGTCGAAATGTTCAGGTCTGTACGAGGCCTTACACTCATTCGGTTTCTCTGCGACTTCCACTTAAAAGTCCCCAACACTCGCTCGGTCTTGAACCCAAAATCACAAACACCCGCTGCATCGCGCTCGACTGTGAAACAAGCATTAATTATATTTTTATTTAAACTTAGAAGTGGCAGTTCTAAGGTAATTATTAAAAATATATTCGGTCTGCAACATGAACAACAAGTGTCCGGATATTTCCATCAAATAATTAACGCATTTGAAAAGGATGTTTTGGGAAATCACTTCGGAATAAATACAAAATCCAGAGCCGATCTCATTTTAAATGAAACAGCGTACGCACCAAGGAAACTTTTTGAAATAAAAGATTCTGAATTAGTAGTAATTTTTGAAGGAACATATGTTAGACACGAGAAAAGTAAAAATAATGTATATCGAAGGAAATCATATTCTGGACAGAAGAAAACATCATTATGTAAACCGTTTACAATTTGCACAACAAATCGATATATTATTGACACGGCAGGACCATTTAATGGTACCATGAATGATGCGTCAATCATGAAAATCTTATTAGTAGATCCTAACGGAATAAGTTCACTTTTACAACCCAATGATTTTTGCGTTGTGGACCGTGGTTTTCGAGATGTTGTCGAGCATATGAAAAATAGAGGATATAATGTTTTAATGCCAGCTTGTAAAGGAAATCGAGCACAATTGATAACAGCAGAAGCAAATTCATCACGCTTCGTAACAAAAATAAGATGGATTGTTGAAGCTGTCCATGGCGATATTGCACAGAAATATCGTTTATTACACCACAAAATAGACAATAAACTTCTACCATGTCTTAAATCATTGTGTCGAATAGCATCCTTTCTACACAATGAATTTGGTAAAAGATTAGATACAGATCCAGAAATAGATTTAATTATTGATTATATGAAGAATCAACGGATAAAAACAAACGCTTCAGGAACTAGTAGAAGGGAAAAAATTAAATCGCCGTAGAAAACCATTTACACGAATGACTGCCAACGTTGTAATGGATTTTCCAGAAATGACTGAGAAAGATTTGAAAATCTTATTCACAGGTAACATACTTTCTTGCATATGTATAACATTATCACATATAAAACTATATGCTACTTATGTAATATTATGTACAGGTACCTCAATTAACCCAGGCGGTATGCTATCTAGCGGAGTTAATGAGGAATGATGATATTTTAAATATGGAATATTTAAAGGAAACTAAAAATATTATAAGGGTGAAAGTTCATTCGAGGCATATTAATCGCAAAAGTTATCAATGCTACATTGAATATGTACCACATGCGATTAGTTATACCGGAATTACACGATATACACGCGACTGTGCTAATGGCAACAGAACAGTAGGTTGCTGCTCCCATGTCGCTACCATTATTTACTATTTATCTCATGGGCGATTTAAATCGAAAATTGTAAAACCAGCGGAGATATTAACCAATATATTTGATACGACACATACTGTACCAGTAATTGAGGAAAATAGTGACGAAGATTGAATAAATCTATATTATGATTCCTAAACTTTTCTTTTACACCTACATAATGTCTATTTATATTGCAAATTCGGGAAGACAGGAATAGAATATAATACGATGCGAATAATTGATCAAGGAGGGACATAATCTCCTGATAAGAATTATTAATTAATAATTAGTCGTAAGAAACAGTGCACTACACATTATACTATTATAATGGCGTAATTTCATTTGTTCTTCAATATTTAACTATGTTCCACCAATCCGACGATCTTGAAACTTTTGTACGTATTAGATAGGTAACAGAACATTGTTCTTGAATTTTTTGGAAGTGGTCACTCGAAGGGTTGCTTGCCACCCCCACGCCTAAAAAAAAATTAAAAATTAAATAATTTTTTTCTAGTCTTAATAATTTAATTACAATTATGAAAAAAATATATGATATGAAGGAAGTAAGTTCGAATATTTTCGATTTTATTTCATCTCAATATCTTAATTAACAACCGAGAAAAAAATGTTAAAGTTGAGGGTGATTACCCTCATATCACCCTTAAATGAAGGGTTAGCGACTTAAAATTTTAGGGGATTGTTTTTCAACCTAAAATGATGGTTTTCCACACAATACCAATAAAATTCCCGCCGGGGCCGCTAGACCTGTTTTATCTCCCTAGACCCAAAGTTTGTAAACTTCGGGTTCCCGCGACCTCGAGTACCCGAAGTGGCATTCGGGTTGGGTCGAGTCGGGGTCAAAGCTACAGTTGAGGCAAGTCTGATACCCAAAAGTTTGTATTCACATAAGTACGATGCTGCTTCATAATTTTTCAGACGTATTTTGCATTTTAACTGGCAGGTTCAGAATGATTTTCATATTTTTAGTGTAATCAGTTATTAAATTCCACAAGGAATCATTTTTTAAATATACTGTGCGAAATTGTAGTGTTTTATTTGGAATTTGCGTACAGAAAATATAATTGCTCTACTTTTTCCGATACAAGTCTTGTTTTCGTAGCTGTAACGACTCGTGACTCGGCCCGACCCGACTCGATCCAAAGCAGTACATCTAGGAATGGATCTAGGAATGGAGTACTGGTCTCAAGAAGAGCAGACGGAACCTTAGGACATCAGGTATACCGGAAACCCACCCACACCGACAGATATCTGAACGCGGCCTCACACCACCCCCCTACACAGAAAGACTCGGTCATCTCCTGGCTAGTCAATCGGGCTCTCAAAATCTGTGAAACTGGCGGAGCTGGATCATGTGAAGAATGTATTGGTATGCAACGGCTTCTCCGTCCGAAGAATCCAACAGACAATCGAGAGGCTCCAACACCGAGTACCATCTTCACAGGACCCAAAAGACGAATACCTCGGTTTTAGTTTTCTCCCCTACATCGCTGGCACCACAGATCACAATTCCAAACGCCTCAAGAAAGAAAGGATCAAAACGATTTTCAAGGCAGAGAGGAAAATTGGACAAATTCTCACCTCCCCTGCTCATGCGGCAAAGTATACATCGGGGAAACTGGGAGGAGTGTGAGTACACGTCTCACCGAACATGATCGGTGGCTCAGACTAAAATACACCCAGTCTGCAGTGGCAGAACATCACTTAGCCACTGGGCACACGATTATGTTGGAGGAAACGAAGTTGGTATTCAGATTCAAGGAATATTTTCCACGCAAATATAGGGAATCCATTGAGATCCTTAAACACCCTGACAACATCAACAGGAACACGGGATACCAACTCAACCCCATCTGGCACTCCCTCCTGCCATTTTTTAATTGTCCAGCTGAACAATTAAAAACTACTGGTCAGCACCGTTCCGGAACATTGACCAGCCCTATATAAACTCAGTTTTCCTTGACACTCGCCAGTATCAGAGTGTCTTCACCCCTGATGAAGCCAGCTGTAATAATGGCGAAACGTGGGGAACAAATTCCTTTTGGACACTGCTCTCTCCCGAAAGCCACTCCACATGTGTACATTCCAGGCCGTGAAAGCATCAAATCTACAATTAATTTATGTGTCTATATCTCGTGCTACCATCTCAGAAATTAAAATTTCGCAACAATCTCTTAAATATGTATGTCATTAATTTCTTTTAATCTGAAATAAAATTCTATGTTTCTATGTTTATAGACATACAATAAATGTCAGTCTTTTGTTTTTATCAATATTAAGTTAATAATATTCAGTTCTAATCAATGTGGCTGAAACAAATCTAAATCATAAGGTAAGGAAAAGGAACACTAAGGTAATTTATGTTTTCTTAAGGTCAGACTATACAAGACGGGTAATAGATCAGGGTGTAGGATTTAAGGTGGCCGGCATGGACTTGACCTTGACTGTCACGTTATGGTCCTCGAACGGTCAGTAGGGAAAACTGATTATGGAATGGTTAAAATTTTCTGTGTCGAACTACATAAAAAACTACGGTGAAAAAGAATATATAAAATGTCGACTGAGGATGGTAAGAAGATTGAACATTAGCGGAAGAGAGAAACGAAAATTGAGAGAGAAAGCTAGCGACTAGACCTGGTTGCCACATTTCATCCTTCTCCTCACTGTTGCCATGTCATCAAACCCGTAAATGTACAAGCGTTTCGTGAAACTGATTCCTGTCTTATGAGCCCGATTCAGCCGACCAACACATTTGAAGCAACATAACTTTTTAAAAATTAGATCAAATGACTTGAATTTTATTGAGAAGTTAGAAGGATTAGTTTATTAGGCGAAGTGTAAAAAATTTGAATCGGTCGGAATCGCAAAAGAAATAGTAAAAGTTGCTTTTTTCAGCTTTTTTATCTGAGCCTGTATTGAAAATTTAAAGAATGTATTTGATTCGCTCGAATAAATTATATCCATGCTGAAAATTTCAGCGATATTGGTTAATTCGTTTACGAGTTATAAAGATTAAAAGTGCGATTTTAAGTCGAAAATCGTGAAAAACGGCAATTTTTCCACTTTTAAGTGTTTATAACTCGTAAACGAATTAACCAATATCGGTGAAATTTTCAGCATGGATATAATTTATTCAAGCGAATCAAATACATTTTTTAAATTTTCAATACAGGCTCAGATAAAAAAGCTAAAAAAACCAACTTTTACTATTTCTTTTGCGATTCCGACCAATTCAAACTTTTTTCAAAAATTGTTTACACCTCGTCTAATAAACTAATCCTTTTAACTTCTCAATAAAATTCAAGTCATTTGATCTAATTTTTAAAAAGTTATGTTGCTTCAAATAGTGTAGACTCAGTTTTGCTCGTTAGTGTATATATATACAGGGTGTCCCACGTAACGGTTTTCACGATTTTTTAAGTACTTGCGATAATCTGACAAAAAATATTTTCAACAAAAGTTGATCAGTATAGTATTGTCAAGATCAACTTCGTTTTTTTAAATGGAATGTCCGATTTTTTATACCATAGATCGATAGAGTATCAAAATCTGAGTATAAAAGCGTTGACCTTCATATGTCCTAAACCTAATAGTTAACGAGATATTGTCTACAGAAGAAAGAAAATTATTTCGATAATATCTCGTTAACTATTAGATTTAGGACATATGGATGTCAATACAGTTTTACTCAGAATTCGATAGTCTATCGATTCATGATACAAAAAGTAGGTCTTTCGATTTAAAAAAATCAAGGTGACCTTGAAATCTCTTCTATGCCTCCACCCACGCAGAGAATGTTTGTGTCACAATATGCCTCCACCCCCCCTATACCGTGTAAGTTCCCCCGTGCCCCCCTATAACTATGTCCACTTTGAATATTACCGTTATTTGTGATAATATGAAAAAATGTTGTATACAAAACTTACACGGTATAGAGGGGGGAGGGGGCATATTGTGACACAAACATTCTCTGCATGGGTGGAGGCATAGAGGAGATTTCAAGGTCACCTTTATTTTTTTTAAATGTAAAGACCTACTTTTTGTATCATGAATCGATAGACTATCGAATTCTGAGTAAAACTGTATTGACCTCCATATGTCCTAAATCTAATAGTTAACAAGATATTATCGAAATAATTTTCTGTGTTTGTTTTTGACATTTTATACATTTTTTCTCGTAGATTTTATCACGCTGATTTCAAATCCGATCGCATTTGTCTACCACCTCAGGATTTTGGAAAAAATCGATGTACGCGAAAAGAAACTAATAAAATCACAATTTTTCCGTTGAAATGATTTGATAACCCACTGGTTTGAAGGTACATTGTATTTCTATATGTATGCAGAACACAATCAAAATAAAAATAATGTCATAATTGAAGGTTTAAGTTATATTCAAAGCATGAAACCATACAGGTCATTTTACGGTTTATTTGCATCTGTAGAATAGTAAGCTATCAGTAATTGGAACAGTGACCGTATTCTATCGCAACGTACAGTGTTTGCTGTTGAGGGACCGTGGCGCTAGTAAGCGAAACCGCGAAATGGTGCCTTTTTTCTAGACATTTTACGTCTTAAAAATAAGTAAGTAATCAATTAAAAATGCATACCACCGTGTTTGTACATACATGCTCTTGCTATGTCTGTTCAGAGCCTGTTTTTCGATACAAACACTAAATCTCTCGAAATTAAGTCGACGGAGCATCAGTGTTCTCGACTATATTTCTGCTCGGCATGGCTGGGTCATTATCTCGAACGTCTGACCATTTCCAGATGGCCTTTCGGGAGCGCGTTGACAGTTCCCTGCTGTGCATGGCACAGAAAAAATGTTTTTAGGGCCTTCACGGTTCCTTAGGTAAACTACCAGTATCTCTGCTCTACAAGATGAAGATAGGAAACGTTCCTGCCTCTTAGGGAAACAGCATCATACATCCTTATATTATATGTAAATTATACATACATATATTGTAAAAACGAGAATAGTTGTTATTTTTTCTTAAGGAAATATCCACATTAGGAAGGGGATCATTCCATATGAATTCGATCATTTTTTGGGGACTATGAGTCGAATTTTGATGACATTGAAATATGTTGTAGTTCAAGAGAAAGTGGAAGGTGATGGTTGAGCCGGGTTTATCTTCGAAATTGTTTGAAAGATACAGATTATCAAAGTTTACCATTTTGGACGAGTTTTACGAAAACTGCCTTCACAACACAATTTATAATACAGTTATTGTTAAAGTTGGAAACATTTTCTTTTTCTTATCATTATCAGAAAAGACTGCTGTTCTTAAATAATTTATTTTTTTCCTACGCGAATGTCATTTCTTAATTTAAAAATATTAGAAATATCTTTGTTTTGCAAATTTTACCACCGGTTCAAGTGCGAAAAAATTTCAATAAATATTGCTGTATTTTGCGTTTCTTCATCTTTCTCTTTGAAATTCGCGGAGGCGCAAAACTTGAACTATTAATTATTCACTATTCATTATTTTAGGTCCATAAAATTGCTGGATATTCTTTAAACATTCTGAAGTAAGGGTCGATAGCGAAAAAATGTATGTATATGGAAAACTTCTGAATTCTTGTCCATAATGACCTAAAAATAGTTAGGTGGAAGGTTCCCTGGCAGGAATGCGATGACGTATCTATATCTTGTCCAATGAGACGAGGCTGTAGACGTAAACATAGCCAGTCGAGTGGGACAGGGTTGAAGTTATCCTTCCAAGATAATTAGCAAAGGACGCACGCTGATACTTCACTGCCTCGTCTCGTTGGACGGAGTAGAGGTACGAATGCGTGGCTGATTGGGTCAGACTTAAGTGGAGTATTTTGTTCTGTCTATTTTGAAATATCTACATTTACAAAGCGTAATTATTCCTAAACTAGGAAGGGCTCTAAATTTTACTTCGGGAAACCAGAAATTTTTAACTTTTTTGTGTAATCCTGTAGATTTTGGTGAGAAAGTGCCGAAAATTCCAGTTTTAATCCTGGGGAATCAGTAGTTCAAAAGTTATGCGTGTGTAAATATGTATCATTTTTAGCGTTTTTGACAGGCAAGGTGCCGCTATATTGGTATGTACTTAGATATTGTCCAATGAGCGAAACTGCGAAAAGGTTGGTTGAGGTTAGCTTCACGGGGGGGGGGGGGGGGCGTTAGGCACATCACGCGACGATAAGTAGGTACCAACATGGTGGCGCCCTTATCTGTCAAAAACGCTTATAATCGCTCAACTTTAAACATGCATAACTTTTGAATCAATGAATTCCTAACATTAAAACTTGGATTTTCGGTATTTTCTCGCCAAAATGTACAGGATTACATGAAAAAATGTTAAAAATTTCGGGTTTCCTGAAGTAAAGTTTAACCCATCCCTTGATACCTAAATATATGGTTCATCATAAGATCTTCTCATTTCGTTCCTTACAATTAGCGTGGTGATATTGTTCACAAAAGTAAATATTAATACTAGAAGAAAACACTAATCGATAACGATTAAAACACTTGAAAATCGCTAATGAACAAACGCTGTTTCAGAGACTGTTTAAGAACGCAAAGCGTACTATGAAATCTCTTGACTTTCAATGAGGATTGCAAGCAGCAATCCGTAAAGCTACGGGTGTATAAATAACAAAAAATGTTGAAGCCAATGTCCTCAGACATTTAATTACATCGGACAACAAAAAACGACGGCTTACGCAAAATTTTGAAATCGACTTTTGTCCAGTTTTTCGGGCCAACTACCCCACTGTGCGCTGGGAGGTTGGATGATTCACCGATGTCGCTAGGATAGTTAGTAGGCCTCGTAACTAGTATAATTTAATTGATACATTCCGAGCGGTAAGATTGTATCGTGTGTGAACGTTCAATTATTAGATTAGGATATTGGACAATAATTAAGGGTTTATAGATTGTACGATTTACCAAACAACACGAATATATTCTGATTTGAATGTGCGTTACAAGTGGTGGTGTCGCGATTGAATATATAATAAAAGTATTTTTGCGTAAGATGCTCGGTGTTGACACACTGGCAATTCGGTGTCTAAGAGTAGTTACTGAATGCCAAAATAGAACTATTAACGGACTATCAGGGTCTATTGATACGAAAAGGGACTTTAGCCCTATCTCCCTGAAACTCTCTCTTACGAACGCGACTCGACGTGACTCTGCACGTTACTACACAATTACTGACCGAAGAGGATGGAAATGAACGGGTTTATATACCCTAAAAATGAGAGGGGGTGTATGTTTTTAATCTAGGGTCGCATACTCGTATTTGTCGTTTCCAATGAGCTGAAGGTTTACAGCTGGATCTCTGTTTAAAGGGCTAAACGAAGGGTTAGCCAGGAGGTTTCCTGTCAGAGACAATCTTGACAGATTCCAGTAGGCAATGATCTCAAGATTTCCATATTAGGAAATCGTACGGTATTGTTACTGAATCCAGCTTCGTCACGGCTGCGTACAGTCGGAGCATAGTCACCCCTTCTATAAACAAAGGGATTGGTTGGGACGTTTTTCGTTCTTAGAAAAGAGATTAGAAAATTTCTAATCGAAGTAAAAGCGGAGAAACTTCTCCATACGAAACAGTAGCATTAACCACTTGCGAGATATATTATTTATGAGCAGACGAATTACTGTTATTAGACAGGACATATGTAGAATAAAGATTTACATACTGAACCAACTCCTGTTCACACACAATATGCCCATAGCCTTATGGCAAGCATCTTTGAAAAGATACAAAACTAGGCAAAAATGACATTTAAAATATTCTTAAATCGTGAAAGAAAAATTAACAAAGACAGTGTATAATCTTTGATCAAATAAATTTAGATCCGGTTAAGGCTATTTGTATGTAATGAAATAGATCTTTTAAAATTTTCATTATCTACACTACATCTTTGTAGACATCAATCCAACGAAGCTAAATAGGATTATTTCAAAATAAAACTTCCCTATTTTTCATATTCTAAGTACGAAATATTATTTTAAAATTTAATTGGTAAAACCTAAAATTTAATTTTAAAACTCATTATTTTTATCGTCATGCGTATGACTTTAAAGGAAATAGATTATGTTAGGATTATATGGACGTGGATCTAATGGTAGACTTTAACACACTTTATTTGATATACGAAAATTACATGCTTTCGCGCGTAGAGAAGAATGTGGAGTGTTCCAGAAAAGAAGGAACGCAGACAAAACGGAATCACCGCAAGAAAACAAAAGACGATCAGTCCGATAGATGCATTCTCATGCAGATGTCGCGAATAACTGTCGAGTATTAATTCTCAACAGATTATTTACTATTTACTACTGGAAATAATATTTTATTTAACCCTATCTTCATGGACACCGTATACATTAGTGGTGGGCACGGTAGGGGCCTCTGAGCTACCTGCTTCTGCTTTTTCGTGCAGCGTGCATCTTCGCTTGGTCCCTCGTTCCTTTGTCTCTCCCCTCGTACGTCCCACCGTAACTGACCATGTACGCGGCTTATGCTGTCTATCCGCATCCACGAAGCGTCGTGTCATAGTACGCATCCTCTGTGCGAAATTTGCTCGAACGCGTATTATGACACGACGCTTCGTGGATGTAGATAGACAGCATAAGCCGCGCACATGGTCGGCTACGGTGAGACGTAGGGTGGACCTTAGTTGCTCTTGTGCAAAATTTTTTTTTTAATTCATTTGATGCGACCCTTGCAATCTGTTCTACTCGGTAAAAAACTAATTCCCTCCAAATTTCAAGTCGATCGGACAAAGGGAAGACGTGTCGCAACGAGTTTGTTTATGCAAAAAATTTTAATTTTGCGAAAAATGAAAAAGTACACATTTTTTCAATCCCACTGGTCATTAAACACTATTTTAATGTAATATTCTTATTATATCAAAGCAAAAATTAAATTGTTTAATGAATTTGTTTAAGCAAAATTTTTAATATTTATTTTTTAAATATAAAATTTGATCTCACATTAATATAAGGAAAAGTGGAAAAAGACAGTTAAATACTTATAATTGAATATTTTGTTTATAGGCCTAATTATAATAAGAGTATAAATAATTTTTAAAAATCTGTACTTAATGTTGTTTTATCAATTTTTGGGTATTTTTCCCTATAATCGGTTACAATTTGTAATATGAATTGTTTTTCTTCTTCGTTTTTGCATAACGTTAAATTATAATCTTTCATTAATTTTACTGCTCTTTCTGCAACGTCATTCACAACTTCTAATTTTGTTATAATACCTATCGCTTCGATATAATTATTATTAGTTTCCCATAGTGCTGGATCAATTAAAAGAAAATCTGAATTTATATTGAACCGTTTGAAAAAATTATTTGATTCAGATGATACGAAATGTTGTATTTCCAAATTCGCAAGATTTTTAATTTCTATAGTCGTTGTCATGTATCTCTTATAATTATTATTATTGTTTACATTTTGTAGTGCTTGCACCATCGATCTTTTTGTTTCTACTGAAACTTTTTTATCAAAAAACGATAGCGCCGCATTCTCCGGTGACAAGTACCATAAATGGTTCACAATTTTTTTTAATGCCACATCGCTTATTTCTTCGTTAACATTTTTGTAATGAATTATATTTTTGATGAATTCTAGATCTACACGTGGCGCTATAGCAGCTATTGGGGTCAAAATCCACGGCTCAATATAAATGTTAATTAGAAATACACATGTATCTCTAATGCTACTATACTCTTCCTGGTTGAGAGGAAATTCGTTTCGAAAAATAAATATTTTTAAAGTGTATATTATTTTAGCCATCCACCTCGCATGGTGAAATGCGCCAGGCATTTTGAATGAAATGCCACCCAAAGGAATCCCCCCAAGAAAAATTATTGCTAATTCTAAAAGTTCTTTGTAGTCATCTCTTGGGTGACTCATTTTTGTGTAATTTTTAAAAATTTCGATTTTTTTTGTATATCATTAATATGTTTCAGAACGTAATCGTCGTGCGTTCCCGGGATGTAATTATTTTTATTAATTTCAGGCCAACTATTTTGAAATTTTTTAAAAAGTTGAATATTCGGGCCTGTTGGCGACCGTTTGGCGCGCTCATAGCTCTACTCCGTAATGTAATAAACCAAAATATTGACAATATTGTTGAAACTTTCAAGTAAAATTTCTTATTATACAACCAAAAGATGATATTTTTATGTTATAACAGTAACTCTTATCATTAAAACATAAAATTTGAGTTGCATGTAAAATTAAAGGGAAATTACTGAAATTTTCAAACTTCAAACCGATTGCGACACCCTTTCCTGTCGTCCAATTGAGTTTTTCTTCTGCAGAACTTATTTTTTTTGGATCTGGAACAGATCTAGGGGGTCGCATAAAAAAAATCAGATGGTCGAAAAATAAGGTCCACCCTAGTGAGACGAGGCACCGCTGCGCAGCGAAGGTGCGCGCTGCACAAAAGAGACGTTCGTGGGGGAAGCGTTTTGCCTGCGGCAAGCATAAGTGTCCATCACTGGTATACATGAACCGGTATTTAAATTGTAAGCACAAAGTGATTATTTTAAATATTTTGTTTTGTAGTAAACATTGGGAGTAAAATATATACCAGGAAATTAATATTTACTTTAAAGCTTTCTTTATATAAAATGAATATATTTTGGCCTAATCACCAATATCACTTATATTTTTGTTTGCTTTTTACTCTTTGTTTCTTATTGTATTTACTTCTTCTGAGAATGTTATACTCGTTCTAATAAATATATTATTATAACTTATACAAGTTTTATCAATTCTTTGACAAATAAACATTTTATCTCTCAATAATTAAACAAAACTCTTCCGTTATTGTTATTCATATTTTATGGTATGTAGACACAATTTTAATAGTTATGTTACGAGCCAGGGCTATGAGCAGCGCGAGAGGCCGGCGAGGGGATTTTTACCCCAGGAATATGGTTTCAATTGTTAGTTAGGTACGCGGACGCACCCGATGCGAAATCGAGGAGCTACTAGGAGGATGAAACTTCGTGCACGCACCCGATGCGAAATCGAGGAGTCACTAGGGAACACGCGGCGAACCCGATACGAAAGGAGGTTGTATAAGAGCGCGGACGCACCTGATGCGAAATCAGGGAGCTGCTAGGATGCGGAAGAACCCAATGCGAAATCGGGGATCCGCCTAGGATGGTATAATTTCGTGGACGCACTCAATGCGAAATCGAGGAGCCACTAGGTTGGAGAAATCTTCGTTGAATCGAATTTAAGTATTAGTAAGCCTCGTAACTTCTATATAATTTAATTGATACAATCCGAGCGGTTAGATTGTATCGTGTGGGAACGTTCAATTATTATATTAGGATTTTAGGCAATAATTAAGGGTACGCGAGTTAACAAACAAGACAATTTATTCTGAATTGAAATTACTACAAGTGTTGTTGTTTGTGTCGCGAATGAATATAATAAATGTACAATTAGAGGAATTGTTTACCTATGTTGCACGGTGTTGACGCACTGGCAATGCGGGGTTAGATGGCGATTGTTGAATGCCAAATAGAATATATACCGAACTAACGGAATCTATAAGGTTATGAATTGATTCGAAAGGGACTTTAACCCGATCTCACTAGACTTGACTCTGTAACGCGACGTGACTGCACGATTACTATAACGTTACGGAACCGTTTCTGAATCTTGACTGAACCGCTTCTCGACTAACCGAAGAGGATGAAAACGAATGGGTTTATATACCTTGAAAATGAAAGGGGTACTCTGTTTAAGATTTGATATCGCGTAGGGTCACAGTCACATTTTTTGTCACTTCTAATGAAAAGCAGGGCTCAGTTAGATTTTCGTTGAAAGGGGTTAATGAAGGTTATCCGGGCTATTTCCTATCAGAATATTGATTAACGGATGCCAGAAGGGAGTGTTTAGAGATTTTGGTATAAAGAAGGCATACAGTATCTTTCGTTAATAAAAGGGGCCTGTTGGGACGCTTTTCGTTCTCAGAAAAGAGATTAGAAATTCTAATCGAAATAAACGTGGAGAACGTCTCCATACGTAACAGTTAAGAACAAGTGAATATATTAGTCTACATCAACAGATATTCCATGGAATTTTGAAATTATACATGAGACCATTAAGATAGGAATTAAAAAACAAAGTACATTGAAAATGATTGATTTACTTAATCATCTATTATTGCTCTAGCGTTATCAATTAAGCAGTTCTTTTTGCGATCAAGAAATTATACCTACACACTTGAAAGTCGTCGTGGTAAACGTAGTTTATATGAACACTATCCTTTGATATCTCTTATTCATGAAATACCTTACATTTATAAGGATCTTTTGAATGTTTTAGCGAAAAGTGACGGAATACCATTGGCGAGGCTATGTAAATATGGAATTTTGAAAATACGGGTTGAATCTTCCAGACTCAGTCTCTGCTGTTGGACTCATCCATTTTAATCAAGACACAACTTCGTCTCGAAATTAATAATTGTCGTCGGTGTCCTCTCGGGTCGCGTTACGTAAAACACGTCAAAGTTGAGCGTCGTTTTTCCTACAGTCACGAACAACTTCGGAGCGATAGTTAAAAATCTCGAGAGGGTCATCTCTCCTTCCGTAAGAGAAATATTCAAGGAAGCAAAGAGTACTTGGAACAATTAATGGAGCGGAGCCTGTCGTCCTTTTGGAAAATCAGTTTACTCGAGTGTAGAAGCAGCTTTCGTTCGTTGATTGAATAAAGTTTTCCGTTAGTCAGTTGACTGGCGCATCCGTGCCAGTTTAATAAAATGTATCCTATATATTCTAGTAATGAAAGTTCAGAGCAAAACAGAAGAAAGGAAACAGAATGGTGCCGCAACTGAATTTTTTTATAGCTACTTTTGATCATTCTTTCTCGAAGTTACTAAGATGTTTGAATTCTCACCGAGTAATTGAGTAATTCACTGTTTTCATAGAATTAATTTCACTTATAAAAACAGTTCAACTACCATCATATGTGATAATATTTTTCAATATCTTATCTACATTATTTTACGAAGCAAAGAATTAAAATTATATTTCATTTTAAACTATCCTGCACATATATTAAAAATGGGTCAAATTGAATTGAATAGAATGAAATTAGTTTAAAATTAGTTTCATAGCATTCAACATAAGTTGATTAACATAAGTGAATAAATATTATATTATAAATATATCTCGCGTTGTTTTATTATTTATAAACACTTTGTATAACGTTATTTATATTTGTCTTACTAATTTTAATGTCTCGTTTTCAAATAAAAAATATACAAAGTCAATTATTTATTTTTTGATTGTATTAACTTTTTGAAATTGTGTCAATTTGATACCGAAGGACAAAGTGAGTTGAAAAGGTGACAAACGAATAAGGGGTATAGTATTTTTGTATATGTATATTATTATATAAAACTGTATATTTACAGTCAAATTATTTATTGTAGATGTAATTCGTTTGCAAGGTAATATTAGAAATGGTATTTAGGACGATATCCAATAGACAAAATTGAATTGTGTTTCTCTTTTTTCCTTCTACTGTCTCAAATCTTTTCTTTAACTAAAAAAACTGTTGACGAAATAGTATTTTGTTATAATATACGAATAAAGCTATTATTTGTCCAGATTTATAAATTACTTCTTGTGTACCGATTAGGGTATAGGTGATGGGAAAATATTAGAAAATTACATTAAAAGTACATTATTTTGATTTATTTATTAGTCGTTATTTGAAGAATTCTTCTTCCTCTGCTTTTGGAATTAAATGATTTAAATACAGGGTGGTCCACGCAACTTGCACACCTATATAACTTCCAAAGGATGCGTTACACGAAAAAGTTTTGTATACAGAAGTTGCACGGTCTGAAGGGGTACACAATTTAGTGTATTTTTTTTTTACAGGTGGAAGTGTTTTGGAGATTTGAAGGTCGACTTTGTTTTTTTTTTAATGAAATACTATATTTTTTATACCAAAACATGGAAGAATGTCGAATTCTGAGTAAAAAAGTATTGACCTTCATTAGCCCTAAACCTAATAATTTACGAATAATTTCACTTTATTTCCTGAAAAATTTCTTCGCGTATTATCAGGTTAGAAAAATAAAAAGAAAATGAAATGATTTTTTTTTCTTTGTAAGAAAATTTTCAGGAAATATATATAAATATTCTTCGACGTCATTGTGGCAATTACGTAAAGCCTAATAATAAATTAGATATCCTGTGCATAAATACAACTCTTGTTAATAACGCATTAAATGTTAATTTAGCACTCGCTTCCTTTAGAAAAATCGATTTCTAATAGCATTTTAATTATGCTTTCCTTAAAAACCTATATTATTACCATATTACCTGTAATGCTGACACAACAAGTTTTGTGAATTTTCCAAAACACGAGAAACCTGTCCTCACAGTTGTGGAACAGGATATGGGCTTATTTTTGATAAAGGAAATTTAAAGCGCGTTTCCCCGTTTCAATTTGCAAAAATAACCAGTATTGACTTTAAAATATACTTAAAATATCAATTTTAAGAACTTATATCTAATGCCATGGTCATCGAAAATGCAACAGTATTTCGAGTTAACAAGAGTCTCTTTTAAGCAAAAGATGCTTATCCTACCAATTTTCAAACCAATTCAAATTGCCCAACGTGAAGTACACAGAGACCCAGATTGTAGGTTAAGTGTATTTTAATGTCCTATGTCCTATAGTAAATTACAGCCTTCTAAAGACATTTCACGCATTCATCATAGTTTCATACATATTAAACACGAACATTTGAAATTCACGTACAACTGTAACCTTCATGAGGAACATGAGGCTTTCTAAATGGATGGTAATAATCTCGCGCGTCGATTCCGTTTCTTTGTTTCTTAAAAACAGCAACGGAATTAGGTCACTTTTAAAAAATACAGAGGAGAAAACGTGAAATACCTGCGGAACCGTTGCGAGTGAGAGCAGAAAACGTTGCGACTTTTTACTTCGTAGGAAACGCATTCCATTCTTTTCTGTGGAAATCCCCTTTCGAGACATTATCCCGTTGCATATATAAAAATAGAATGTGAAATGGAAGTCTATGGAAATCTTTTTTAGTCTATGATGGAATCAACTGAAACACAATTAGTGCCGAGGGCTTACACCAACGTTTTCTTTTACAAGCGAACGAAAACTTACATTAGTAAATACATTAGCGGACAGTTTTAATAGAAATGTATACGATAATTACCACAATTTTTGCAAACTCAAACTTTACTTTAAAGCAGCAATGAATTTTTTATAAATAGATACATCTTATGTAATAATGGCAACAAGAAAAGTACTAGATGGGATTGAAAATTGATAGTTTTTTGTAAACAATGAAATTAGTAAACTACTTGACCAAAAATAAATTTTCTGTTTACAATTTTGATATTCTAACATTTTGTTAGTTTCATTGTTTTGTAGGACCTCCGTTGCTGTCTATTACAGCGTACAGCGTGTTTAGTAAATTTCCAATTAACCGTACAATTACAGTATTATCTCCGTAACTATCGCAAAGGTCTCTACCATAATTGTCAAAATTATATCCACACCACTGGGGGAATCCCCCTTGGAGCCAGTCAAGCGATAAACACACTCAACGATCGAGCTAGCGAGGGATCAAGTATCGGTAGAGGCTCGTCTTTCTAATTCAAATGATACCAAACACGATATTAATTATAATTGCTCGTGCAGTAAGCGATTAAAGTATCAGATGTGATAGAGGTCAGCGAATAGAAAAGAAAGAGAAACGAAGCGTCGAGCTTCAGTCCCTCTTCCTTTTTCAATCGCTATTCTTCTTTACATTCGGCACACTACAAAGAATGTAGCATCTCTACTAGAAATGTCGCACGGCAGTCCCGAACGATACGACACTTACGGAGATACTACTATATCTTAACACTAGATTGCCGAATGAAAAAGAAAGTCTGTATTGTAATTACATTCATAATTCTATTAAAAACCAACATATGTTTAAAAAACAATTATTTAAGTTTTTCTGTATACATATATACAGGGTGAGTCACCAAACGTTAGCACCTCAAATATCTTTGTTGTTTCTAAAGATGCGTAAAATATGGTAAGGACAAAGTTGAATGGTACAATGGGGCTGACACGACGCAAAAAAAAAATTTGTTTTTATGTCATTTTTTGGAGATATCAAGGTCACCTTGACTTTTTAAAATGGAACCACCCTTTTTTAAACACCTACAATGATAGTCCCTTTCATTAGGAATTCAGTGACTATAATTAGTCCAAGGTCATTCAAGGTCAAGGACAGAAAAAACGTATAAAAGTAAAATATGGAAGCAGAATACGTTTATCACGGTTGAGACTTCTAGGAAATAGTAAACATACTATGGTCGTAGTTAAAGTAAACATACTAAGGTCCTTCAATGTTATTCAGCATTCTTATTTACTATCAGTATGTTTCCAAACGCGATTCCGCTATGTTATATTCGATGACTGAAAAGTGTGATATGATCATGATTTACTGTGAATGTAGAAAAAATGCAGTGCAGGCCCGACTACTTTATGAAGAAAGGTACCCCGAGCGAAACACTCCGTCTAGACACACTTTCACTAATATGTTAGCGACAGTTTGTTTTTGAAAGAAATCGAAGGCAGATAGCCCGACGCTAGTCCGCTTTCGGTTAATTTATGGTAGGGTCGAGGGTTCGCGTAGCCTCTCGAAGCTGTAGTTCCTGTCGACGGACAAACCCCAGATGATGTCTGGCAACTCGAAGTTGTTCAGGTACTCGATGGGGCGCATTCGTTGACATATGTTTGGAAAGTTAGGAATCTTTAAGTATGGCAGACGACCCGACGTCGTACTGCTATCTTAAAGAACAAAGATAGTCCTTATGAAGGATCTGGCCACGGAGTGGGGGAAGGCAAGGGTGCCTTCTGGTAAGAGGACTGTGTTAGACCGCTCAGCACTTACCCCAGAACCTCGGAAAAGGGCAGGTCTTAAGAATTTTCTAACATCGGAAGCGGGATAGAATTCAACGCGCCCGTTCGTGAAAGTCATCCTGAGTCGCGTGTGTGAACATTTGCGTACGTTGTTGCGTGTGTGAACATTTGTGTACGTTGTTGCGTGCCAACCGAATAAATGGCGAATTCGAGTGAAGGTACACCTTCGTTTGAAACCCTTTTTCGGAAGTTTATGGAGACTTATACGGCTAATTCAGCGCCGACTACCTGTGACGGAGGTGCTACCAAAGAAGTTGACGCAGTTCCTGAATTTAGTGGCGAGGACCTTGGTGAGGATGCCAAAAAGTGGTGTAATATCGTCGAACAGATAACCGAAAAACTGCCTTCTTCGAAAAGATTGAGTCTTGCTACTCACGCTTTGACCGGACCCGCGAAAAAGTGGTACAAAACGTGGGAAGGTAATCCTAGGACGTGGGACCAGTTCCGCGAAGACCTGTGTTCGTTTTTTGTTTCCGAGGACAGATTGTGCGATCGACTAGTGCGTGCGGTGAACTATACAAGCGATTCCGCCGATTCGTACTCTCAATACGCGCGGAAAAAGTTAAAATATTATAGCGAGACTCAAATAGAATTTAAGCAATCCGAGTTGATCAGCTTGGTAATTGGGCATGTGACGGACCCAACTGTGCGACAATCGTTAATGAACGCGCGCTATCAGACGACCGCAGAACTGTCGATAGGGATAGCCCAATTCACCAAGACAAAAGCGAATAAGGTAGAGCAGCGGGAAGCGCGTGAAAGGCGTGACGAGAAAGGATCTGCATACCTGAATAAAAGGTGTTATACCTGTGACAACGTGGGGCACACAACGAAGTTTTGTCCGAAACGACCACGGTTAGACAGGGGGCGCAGTCCCGAAAGACGCGTAATTACCTGCACCTTCTGTTCGAAAAGGGGACACACAGAAGATAGCTGCTGGATTAAGCAGCGCACTGCACGGGAAAACAACGACCCCAACAAAAAATCTAGCCCAACCGCAGGAAATCACCAAACGAATGTTTGCTATTCTATGGAACATAGGCTTACACCTATTCTTTTGCGTGACTTACTAATAAAGGAAAGTCTAATAGATAGCGGTGCGACCTGTTCACTGATCAAAGAAAGGGTAGCCCGACAGGCTAATTGCAAAATAAATCCATATGCAACCACAATACGAGGCTTATCAAGTTCCGCCACCACGACGATCGGGAGTACGACGGCTGTTATCCAAACAGAGGGGTTAGCAGTCGAATTGGACATATTTGTTGTTCCGGAGGATGCCATTCCGTACGATTTAATCGTGGGCAAAAATGTCTTGACAAACGGCGGGATACAAATTATCACCGACACCGACGGCACGACGAAGCTCCAGGCTGTTCCAACACAAAAGGAGGATGGACGGAAAGCGGACCAACTTTGCTGCGTCGCTGAAGGATTAGACGGGAAGACGCGCGAGGCCTTGATGGAAGTTTTAAATCGTTACCAACACATGATAACAACTGGTAGCAAAGTCCGAAGCGTAAGTACAGGAGAGATGCGGATCGTTACCAAAGAGGATCGTGTGGTGAGTTACCAACCATATAGACTTTCGGTTATGGAAAGAGAAAAGGTTCGCGAGATTGTAGCGGAATTAATACAAAACAATATTATTCGGGAGAGCACGTCGCCTTATGCGAGCCCTATTATTTTAGTCAAAAAAAAGAATGGCGAGGATCGCATGTGCGTAGATTTTCGGGCCTTGAATAGACTCACAGTGAGAGACAGATTTCCGTTACCCCTAATTGAGGATCAATTAGACCGCTTGGGGAAAGGAAAGTATTTTATAACATTAGATATGGCGTCAGGATTTTATCAAATTCCTATTGCAAACGATTCGATTGAAAAGACAGCGTTCGTGACACCTGACGGCCATTATGAGTTTCTTAGAATGCCGTTTGGGCTTTGTAATGCACCGGCCGTATTTCAACGCGCAATGAACAAAGCTCTGGGAAAATTGAGGAACACGGTAGCATTGGTGTATATAGACGATGTACTGATTCCAGCCGAAACAATTCAAGAAGCATTTGACCGGTTAGAGCAAGTGCTAAAGGCACTTGATGATGCAGGCTTCTCGCTAAATTTAAAAAAGTGTTCTTTCTTTAAAACCCGTATAGAATACCTGGGAAGGGAAATATCCGCGGACGGCATTAGACCGGGGACCGGAAAAATAAAATCACTGTTGGAAACACCTGTACCGAGTAACGTAAAGCAAGTTCGGCAGTTTATGGGACTGGCGAGCTATTTCCGCAAATTTATACCTGAATTTGCGGTGCGCACGGCGTGCATTACAAGGCTGACCAGGCAAAACGAACCGTGGAATTGGGGTAACGAACAGGAGGAGGCGCGAAAATATATTTTACAACGTCTAAGTACAAAACCACTCCTAGTAATTTTTGATCCTCAAAAGGAGACGGAGCTACATACCGATGCTAGTTCTATCGGCTATGGAGCAATCCTATTCCAGAAAGTAGAGGGTGAACTTAGAGTTGTAGCGTATTACAGCAGGCGAACGACTCCCGAAGAATCGCGTTACCACTCCTACGAACTAGAGACATTAGCGATTGTTAATGCACTAAAACACTTCCGCGTCTATCTTTTAGGAATCACCTTCAAAATTGTGACCGATTGTAACGCTATTAAAGCCACGAACACGAAAAGGGATATTGTGCCGCGAATTGCTAGATGGTGGGTCTTTTTGCAAGACTACACCTTTGAATTAGAATATAGAAAGGGCAAGCAAGTAGAACATGTAGACTACTTGAGTAGAAACCCGCGTAAAGATTACCGTGTGGATTTTGTTTGCGAGGGATTTTGGTTAGAAATAGCGCAAAAGAAGGACGAAGAAACCCAAGACATCATAGGCAAAATACAGTCAAATCATACTATCGCGTCGGATTTTGAAATGAGAAAAGGAATTCTGTGTAGGAAGATACGTAGAGACACCGGACGTATAATATATCGTAGCTTTGTCCCTAAAGGAAGTAGACTTGCGGTGCTGCGTTTGTATCACGACGAAAATTGCCACGTTGGATTCGATAAAACATACGATCGCATAGCACAGAAGTATTGGTACCCAAGGATGCGTGCATTCATAAAGAAATATATTGATCACTGCATCACTTGTATAGTCTCCAAGCGCCATACGGGACCACGTCAAGGATTTTTACATTCCATACCCAAAAAGTCGATACCATTTGATACAATACATTGCGACTGTGTTGGTCCATTTACCGTTACCAAAGAAGGCTATCAACATATTCTAATAATCGTAGATGCATTCACAAAATACGTGCAATTGATTCCGCTAAAAACCCTAAGTGGACCGGAGACATTACAGGTGTTCAGAGAAAGAATCACATTGTTCGGAACGCCGCGCTTAGTAATTCTAGATAGAGGAACAAACTTCACGTACAAACCAGTAAAGCAATTTATAGAAAAACATGGGAGTGAGGTGCATTTTATTGCTACGGGAGCCCCGAGAGCCAACGGGCAAGCCGAGCGTTATGTAGCGACTGTGACGAATCTCCTTACCGTGGAAACAAAAAAAGGGTCAGAATGGTCGAGCAAGTTGGCTAAGCTAATGCTTACCTTAAATACCACTCTACAAAAGTCAACCGGATTTACGCCCAGTAGATTGTTATTTGGGTTAGAGCAGGGTCCCGGTATTATAATGCGTGCGGAAGAAGAGTTACCACTAACAGATGAGGTAGTTGATGTACTACGTGATAGAGATGCGGCAGCTAAACGATTAGAGGAAAATGCAACATCTCAGGAGAT
This sequence comes from Halictus rubicundus, assembly GCF_050948215.1. Lineage (NCBI taxonomy): Eukaryota > Metazoa > Arthropoda > Insecta > Hymenoptera > Halictidae > Halictus > Halictus rubicundus. Next base: position 4,531,877 of record NC_135150.1, on the reverse strand, counting down.
TAGATTTAATAAAACTCGCAGGAATAATGTTATATTTAAGGAAGGTGACACAGTATTTGTTAGGCCTACAGATGATAGGCGAGCGAAATTAGATGATAAATATACAGGCCCGTTTACCATTTTAAAGGTTTTAACGAACGACCGTTATGAAATTCTAGGAAAATCAGGTAGACCGCAAACGGTTCCCAAAGACCGCTTAAGAGCATGGAAGGGTGATTGGGAAGGAGACTTTGAAATCGGAAATGAAGATGCTGAGTCGAGTGAATAACCGTGTTAGCGGGTACAATTAAGACGTTTTGTTGTTTAATATTCCTTGTGTTAAAAGTATATATGAGGGATAGGTTAGTCGGGAGTCTGCGACTACGGTCGGGCGCGAATGTGATTTCCCAGATCAAGGGAAAGATGGCGTCACGGTGGTTCCGCTCGCAATTTAACGAATGCGGGAGAAAGGTGGCGTGATGTTTTGTTTCACGCGGGAATGAGCGATCGCGGAGGCGCGGCGCGGCGTGGCGTGGCGATTGTTTTTTAGGATATACGTTGTAACGGTCGAATGCAGCACGTTGTCACGTCGTTTGTTGTATTTCGTATGTTATTTATTAAATCGTTAGTTGTTATAACCTAACCGTCTCTTCATTTCCGTCACCCTCGATAAAATCGATCCTACAATTGGGGGCTCGTCCGGGATCGAGAGAGTGAGACGGATCGCGAAGTTTGTACGGGGGTTAGAGAACGTGGCGTAACGTCGTACGGCGGTCGTTCGGTTCGCGAGTGAGACGATCAGGTTTTACGGTTGTACGGTGCGGTGGAAAGTTGACCACGTGCCGATAAGTTGTGCCTATTTAAGTTGTAAATCTCGTGAAAGAACGGTCGAGCAAAATACGAGGAAGAACCATGAATCCAACACCAGGAAAGAGTACAGACAACGATACGAAAGGCGGAGATGAGGCTGACAAGAAGGAAAAACAGAGTGAGAAGCTGGACGAGGAAACGATATACGAAATGAAGGTAGACCAATTGAAAAGAGAATTGAAAGCCCGCGGTTTTTCATTGGTGGGGAAGAAATGGGAATTGCGTACGCGATTGTTAGTAGCCATGCAAGATGATACGAAAAAAGAAACCGAAGATGAAGATGAGACCACGGAGGTTGACGAGGAAAGCAGTGAGGAAGAGGAAGACGGAGAACAGAGGAACAGGAAGAGGAACCGGAAGCGAAAGGAAAGCAAATTTACCATCAAAGACGTAGAGGGTAGTCTTTGCTATTTCACTGGAGACGATAAACGACAGGTTAAAAAGTGGATATCGGATTTCGAAGATACAAGCGAGTTATTAGGCTGGGATAGCATACAGAGTTTTATATATGGCAAAAAAATGTTGCAAGGATCAGCAAAAAAATTCGTGACGTTTGAAAAGGGAATCACGTCTTGGGAAAAATTGAAACGTTGTCTAATCCGTGAATTCCATGTTCGGAAAAACAACGCGGAAGTGCACGCCCAGCTGTATCGGCGAAAGAAATTACCCAGTGAGACCAGTCGGCAATACATTTATGAAATGCAAGAGATAGCGGAGCAAGGAGACATCGAGGAAGATGCTCTTATACAGCATATAGTTGACGGTATACCGGATAACAACGAGTCAAATAAAGCAATTCTGTATAGTGCTAGAAGTTTACGAGCATTAAAGAAAAATCTGGAGGTATATGACCGGTTGAGAGAAAGAACCGACCGGAAAAAGGGAGTGACGAGGAAAGAAGAGTCGAAGAAAGACGAAAGAAGGGTAACAAGTAAGGCAGCGTCGAAGGACAAAACAAAGTCACACTGCTACGCGTGCGGATCGACGGAACATGCAGTGAAGGAATGCCCGAATAAAGACAAAGGCCCGAAGTGTTTCGGCTGCAATGAATTTGGACATATCTCGAAGGCATGCCCGAAAAGGAGTGAAGAAGAGCAGCGGAAGTCAGTGAATTGTGTGCGAAGTGCGGACGATAAACTCGCGGTCGTAACAATCAATAACGTTATGTGCTACGCGTTAATAGACACGGGCAGTGACGTAAATTTGATTCGAGAAGATGTTTTTAAAAAGATTGCAAGTGCGAAGTTATGTGCAACGCGTCGAGTGTTGACGGGCTTCGGGAATTTGCAAACAATACCGGTGGGTCGGTTCGACGCGAATTTAAGTGTAGATGGAACGGAATATAATACCGAAATTTTAGTAGTACCGTCGGAAGCGATGACGTCCGAAGTCATTTTGGGACGAAATTTTTTAGCGCAGGTAGAAGTGTACATTCGCGGCGGTGAGATTACCATAAGACCGGTGAATATCGCGGTTTCGGGATTGAAAGAGACGTGCGAGTGTGACAGAACGAATGATGTCGTATCGGACGACGTAAGAAACGAAGTAGGGAAGCTGATGCAAATTAATTACGTGGAAGAGAGTGAATTAGACGTGTCTCAAAAATACCGCGAGAGAATAAACGTGTTAGTTACGAATTATCAGCCAGCGAGAAATACGAATACGTCGGTAGAGACAAAGATCGTGTTGCGCAGTGAGGAGCCGATTAGTCATCGTCCGAGGCGGCTGGCTCCAAGAGAGAAAGCGGTGTTAGACAAACAGATAGGTGAGTGGCTGGAGAAGGGCATAATATACCCCAGCACCAGCGAATTTTCGAGTCCAGTGGTGATTGTGCCGAAAAAGAATGGGGAATACCGGGTGTGTATAGATTATAGAAAAATAAACAGACAAATGCTGCGCGATAGATTTCCCATGCCTCTTATAGAAGACAGTATAGATTCCTTAGCCGAAGCGCGAGTGTTCTCGTTGATAGATTTAAAGAGCGGGTTTTTACATGTACCGGTAGAGAAAAATAGTCGGAAATACACGGCGTTTGTGACCCCGAGTGGGCAGTATGAGTTCGCGAAGACTCCGTTTGGTCTGTCGAATAGCCCAGCTAGTTTTACGCGTTTTATAACCGAAATTTATAAGGAGTTAATTCGGAATAAAAGCGTTATTATATACGTCGACGATATAATAATTCCAGGGAAAACCGGAGAAGACGCGTACGAGAAGTTAGTAGAAGTGTTAAAAATTGCGGCGAGAAACGGGTTAGAAATTAACTGGTCGAAATCTAAGTTTATGCAGACGCGTGTAGAATACCTAGGTCATGAACTTGAGGGCGGATGCGTATATCCCTCGCCTCTGAAGACGAAAGCGGTACAACATTTTCCGACGCCGAGAAATAGAAAACAAGTGCAGAGTTTCTTAGGCTTAACGGGTTATTTTAGAAAATTTATTCGTGATTATGCTAAACTGGCCCGTCCGCTATCGGAACTATTAAAGAATGAAGCAAAATTTCGGTTTGGGACGGATCAACAAAGATCATTCGATACGTTAAAGAGTGCGTTATCGAGCGGGCCGGTGTTGCGTATTTACAGTCCGACGGCGGAGACCGAATTACATACAGACGCGAGTAAAGAGGGATATGGCGCGGTGCTGCTGCAGAAAGATGTAGGAGAAAAAATGTTGCATCCAGTGCATTACATGAGTAGGAAAACTTCCGATGCCGAAAAGAATTATCATTCGTACGAACTCGAATTATTGGCGGTTGTAAGAGCGGTGCAAAAGTTTAGGGTGTATTTGTTAGGAGTAAAATTTAAATTAGTTACCGATTGTGAGGCGTTGAAAAAAACGTTGTATAAACAGGATATAGCACCTAAGGTCGCGAGATGGGCGTTGACATTACAGGAGTTCGATTACGAAGTCGAGCACCGATCGGGATCTCAGTTGCGTCACGTCGATGCGTTAAGTAGGTACCCCGTTCGCGTGATCGAGGACAGATTAATGAATACGTTGCGTGCGAGGCAAGAGGAAGATGACCGAATCCGAGCGATAAAGCAGGTGCTACAAAGCGAACCCTATGAAGACTACGTCCTGGAAAATAATCTCGTCATGAAACAAGTTGGAGATAAGAGAGTTATGGTCCTACCAGCTTCTATGTACAATGAGGTCATCAGGAGGGAGCACGAGAATGGGCATTTCGGAGTAAAGAAGATGGCTGAGAAAATTATCGAAGAATTTTATATACCGAAATTGACGGAGAAACTGGAGAGGTACGTGAAGTGTTGCATACCCTGTATATTAGCAGAAAAGAAGAAAGGAAAGGTAGAGGGAGAATTAAAACCAATACCTAAAGGAGATGTACCATTGTCAACGTACCACGTAGATCATATGGGACCAATGACGACTACAGGTAAATCGTATAAGTACATTTTCGTAGTCGTAGATGCATTCTCCAAGTTTGTATGGATATATCCCACCAAGACGGTAAGAACAACGGAAGTACTGGACAAGTTGGGTCTGCAGCAGAAGACCTTTGGAAACCCAACTCGGATAATTTCAGATAGAGGGACTGCATTTACATCGAATGAATTCCGTGAGTATTGCACCGGGGAAAATATCGAGCACATACTCATCACCGCAGGAGTGCCGCGAGGAAACGGACAGGTCGAGAGAATGAACCGAATTATAATACCGGTATTGACTAAATTGTCATTGGATAATCCGGACAGATGGTATCGGTATGTAGACAAGGTGCAGCGCAGTATTAACAGCACTTACCAACGTAGCGTAGGGATGTCCCCGTTCGAAGTAATGTTTGGAGTAAAAATGAAACAGCAGGAAGACTTCAAAATTCTTGAGCTGATTCAACAGGAAGCAACAGAGCTATACAATGAAGAGCGGGACAAGTTACGGGAGATGGCGAAGGAAAATATAACTAAAATACAAGAGGAGAATCGAAGGAGTCACAGAAAAAACAGCAAGGCAGCGACAATGTACAGAGAGGGCGATTTGGTTGCCATTAAAAGGACACAGTTTGGGCCCGGTCTTAAAATAAAGGCGAAATTCTTGGGGCCCTATAAAGTAACGAAAACGAAGCGGAATGACAGGTACGAAGTTGTTCGCATGGGAGACGGAGAAGGTCCTCGTCTCACTTCTACGTCAGCAGATTTCATGAAGCCGTATGGAAGGACCTCTTCGGGGAACGAAGAGGATGAAGCAGGAATGGCCGAATGAGGGATAGGTTAGTCGGGAGTCTGCGACTACGGTCGGGCGCGAATGTGATTTCCCAGATCAAGGGAAAGATGGCGTCACGGTGGTTCCGCTCGCAATTTAACGAATGCGGGAGAAAGGTGGCGTGATGTTTTGTTTCACGCGGGAATGAGCGATCGCGGAGGCGCGGCGCGGCGTGGCGTGGCGATTGTTTTTTAGGATATACGTTGTAACGGTCGAATGCAGCACGTTGTCACGTCGTTTGTTGTATTTCGTATGTTATTTATTAAATCGTTAGTTGTTATAACCTAACCGTCTCTTCATTTCCGTCACCCTCGATAAAATCGATCCTACATATATTATTTCGATGTGTGTTCACTAATTTGGTATTGTAATAAAAACAAGAGATGTTTAAAAGATATGGTTCTTTGTGTAATTTAGTATACTGTTAAGGACTGTTATGAGACGTGTTTGACTACTGAGAGGTTTTAAAATGCAGCTAATTGCATATTGTTGTTGGTGGCACAAGCATGATCACGTACCCCGTAAAGCGCATGGCGTCGGCGAAGGTGACATGTGGGGTGTTCACGGGTTAGAAAAGGATGAATATGAGACATGATCACGCACTCCGTAAAGCGCGATATGTATAGCGTCGGCAAAGGTGACATGTGTAATGGTTGTGGATTGGAAAACAGATTATTAGAGAGACATTGTGTGGCATGTTCACGAACTCCGTAATGAGTACGAAGTCGATAATGGACTCCATGCAGCACGTGTTGGAGAAGAAAGCGTAATAAACAATCAAGGATTCGACGAAACAAGAAACATGTGTAACTAGATGCTTCCCGAGAGCGTGAAGCATGTCAGATTGGCCGTGTTAGCGACAGTTTGTTTTTGAAAGAAATCGAAGGCAGATAGCCCGACGCTAGTCCGCTTTCGGTTAATTTATGGTAGGGTCGAGGGTTCGCGTAGCCTCTCGAAGCTGTAGTTCCTGTCGACGGACAAACCCCAGATGATGTCTGGCAACTCGAAGTTGTTCAGGTACTCGATGGGGCGCATTCGTTGACATATGTTTGGAAAGTTAGGAATCTTTAAGTATGGCAGACGACCCGACGTCGTACTGCTATCTTAAAGAACAAAGATAGTCCTTATGAAGGATCTGGCCACGGAGTGGGGGAAGGCAAGGGTGCCTTCTGGTAAGAGGACTGTGTTAGACCGCTCAGCACTTACCCCAGAACCTCGGAAAAGGGCAGGTCTTAAGAATTTTCTAACAAATACGTACAGGTTGTTTCGAAGTACTGGAAGTGTACATGCAAGACATTACAAACGGAAGAATCCCACGACTAATGAAGACAATTAAATTAATATTTTAGCAGCTATAGCTGTCAATCCTCATGTGAGTACGAGAAAAATTGCCCGGGAAGCAGGCACAAGTCAAAGTAGCCTAATACGAATTCTGGCCCGACATAAATTTCATCCGTTCCACATATCGCTCCATCAAGAATTGCACGGGAATGATTTTCAAAATAGAATTAACTTTTGTCAATGGGGATTGCTTCAAAATCATTCATTTTTTTCTAATGTCTTGTTTACGGACGAAGCAACATTTACTAATCATGGCTCAATTAATCTACGGAACGCCCATTATTGGTCTGTGGATAATCCGCACTGGCTGCGAGAAATTGATCATCAAAGACAATGGAGCGTAAACGTGTGGTGTGGTATTTTGAACGACAAAGTAATTGGACCATATTTCGTTAACGGAATGATGACGGGACAGAAATACGCTCAATTTTTGCAAGAAGATCTGCCAATTTTGTTAGAAGATGTCCCTTTACAAAATCGCCACGATATGTGGTACCAACATGACGGTTGTCCTGCTCATTATGCACGAGTAGCAAGAGAAACGTTGGATTCTCGATATCCAAACCGGTGGATTGGACGAGGCGGAACATTTTCATGGCCAGCACGTTCGCCTGATTTAAATCCACTGGATTTCTTTTTATGGGGTCTGCTAAAAGAGACCGTGTACACGGATGCTCCAACAACAGTTGAAGATATGCGTCAGCGTATCATCACAGCATGTACGAATATCACGTCGGATACACTTATCAGAGTTCAATATTCCTTCAGAGCTCGTTTACATCAATGTATCGACGCAGACGGCCATCATTTCGAACATTTATAAAATACAGGTGTTCTGCTTCCATATTTTAGTTTTATACGTTTTTTTGTCCTTGACCTTGAATGTCCTTGGACTAATTATAGTCACTGAATTCCTAATGAAAGGGACTATCATTGTAGGTGTTTAAAAAAGGGTGGTTCCATTTTAAAAAAGTCAAGGTGACCTTGATATCTCCAAAAAAATGACATAAAACCAAAATTTTTTTTTGCATCGTGTCAGCCCCATTGTACCATTCAACTGTGTCCTTACCATATTTTACGTATCTTTAGAAACAACAAATATATTTGAGGTGCTAACGTTTGGTGACTCACCCTGTATATAGAAGAGGGAAGAGAATTTATATGGCTAAAATCGGGCAAATCCGATTGAGCTGTTTGGTAAATAGGTTTATTTTGCATTAAAAACATGTTTCACAAAAGGATTTTTGGCGAGTAAAAACAATATTCTTTGACATGCTTTAAATTGATCAACAGTAATCAAAATCTAGATCACCACTTCGATATTTATAATTTCTCCGAATTTGTTCATACAGGTGCATACAGGTATAAGCAGAAATACAATGTTCGTGAATATCTTGATGAGGTCCGCGCTCTGTTCGAACATATACATACACGTGACGGAATATTCGAACAAGTTCGTACGACATTCAAACCGAGCAAAGTTTCCGAGCTCGCGGTAAAGTTCGAATGCTTTGAGATGTTCGAACTTTCCAGCTTTCGAAGCATGAAAGCGAACTCTCGACGTCCTCCCCCCTCCGTGACTCCAAAGATGACGGCCGACCGGAACTCGGGCAGCAATATAAACGGAGAATGAATCACGCATGAATGAAAATTCAAACATTCATTCTTTCGATCGTACTCTCGAGAAGCTATCGAAATTTAACCAAAGAAAAAAATATATTCGGAATACGAATTTCAGCGAGTCTTCTGGTTTAGAATCTTAGAAAACTGATTTTTCTTTTTTGCATTTACTTGAAGCACATGTCTCGAAAACTATGTCTGCAAATGGATTTGTTTAAATTCTTAAGAACAACGAGTGTATGAGCGTTTGAAATAAATTTTATACAAATTTTAAAACATAGAATTTAAATGGCTTTGAAAAGGGCACATTTCATACGATACGTGCTTTTCTTGTGGGTGATGGCGTTTCGCAGGATTTCAAGGTCACCTTGATAGAATTTAAAGAGCTTTAAAGAGCACGTTTTGTACTATGCGTGTTTTTTGTGGGTGATGGCGTTTTGGAGATCTCAAGGTCACTTTGATTTCTTCAAACGGAATGACCTACCTTTTGTAAGTACCGTGAATTGGTAAAATATCAAATTTTGCGTAAAAATGCATTGACCGTCATATGTCCTAAGCCTAATATGTAACGATATATTGTCGAAATATTTTCAAAACGTGTTTACGTACTATCTGGAAGCTAGTAGGTGTTAGAACTGATGTCCACTAATTACAGTATGTAGAATTCGGTACAGTAAATTCTTTATATATGTCACCGAGGCATGGCCGATTATTGTCGTGGAATTATCCCCACTACCGCGGGGTATACCCCGTGAGCTGCCACAAAGCTCAAGGGACTTCGATCTCCGAAGAGTGTAACATAATACGGGTCGAGTGTATTGGTGAGAACCACTACTAATCCAATTATTTTTATATCGGATTTTCACCAACATATTCGTGGCATTATTCTAATGAAAATGATACTAAATATGATACAATTCCGATGATATGATCCTCCTGCACGATAATGGACATCAAGACACGAGTTGCTGACAAATATCAAGAATTCATTGTATATACAATACGACCTATTTCAAAAGTTTTTAACCATCCATATCTTAAATAGAACATATAAAAAAATTCCATAACTTTTTTGATTTCTGATTCTGAAGCATTATGTGTTCGTATGTTCCACGATATCTCTCTTGTATATACAAGAAGCTTCACCTAACTTACACACTCCGGGCAGGTAGTAATGAAACTTTGCATATGCATACGTAAAGCATCGAAAAAATTCAACGCGCAGTTTTTTATAGCTGTCCATTTCCATGTTTACGGTGCGAAAAAGTTTCCTAAAGTTAGAAAATATATGACCTATTTTTTGAAATATTTTTGAAGCCTCAGAGGTAGGTTGCCCACAACACTTCTCAATAATTCAATTTGTTAGGTTATTATATAAGAAATTTCTGATATTATAATGCCAAATATTTTGAAATGTTTTTGTTAAGACGTACTTCTAGCTATTCAGATGTATTATATCTATACCACTTTGAAGTTTTGTTTTCAGAGTACCTATCGTAATTTTTTATTTAGTCATTTAGATCCATGCAAAGGGGAAATCAGTTAACCACCTTTCGAGTTTTTAGACATTGTACTGCCAAAGCGCTTAATTAATGCCTAATTTCTTACATTTAGAATAAATCTTCGTAATAATTAGTAGGCTACGAATTTTATGCATTTACAATAAAACTGAGGTCGTCAAATGCAAAGTACTGCAAACACTTAAAGAATCTAGAAATTATTTCAAACCCTTTAGAAAAAGGATATAAATGTCTAGCTCCTACATCTCGCAATTAATATAGATAATTTTTATTTTGCATAAAAATCGGCAATCTAAGAATTAGGCTTAATATCAATGAATGATTAAAATTGATGTATAGTATTTCATCCATTTTTTCTACTTTCTATTTTCAGGAGTTAATCGATCTGACAAATGAACTATTAAAATCTTATGAAAATTAAATAATCTTGGGTAGAAATAGTAGTTCACATTTCTAAGGCTGGTCTATGGATTCACGATAAAAATGGTTATTATTATTGAGGAATCTATTAAAATTCCTCTGTAATCTCCTTACCTGTGAATTATAAAATTTTTAAATCTACTAAATAATATATAAAATAAAGTTTATTTCAATAAAACCCGATGTGATTGTATTAGGGGTACCCATAAGTAATCAATTATTTGCAAAGAATATGTTTTGCCTTTAGTTCTGTACCGATCGTTGAAGAGGAAACACGTATTCTTTTACAGTTTTCGGTAAAGCAGCCTGTGTTCAAAATATTCTAAAAAGTATAATTTTTTTTTACAACCTTGTAATAAAATGGCGGCGTCCGTACCTTCCGAGGATCATATTTGTCATTGCATACTTTTTCATTTTCATGCGGGATTTAATGCAACGGTAACAACAAAGAAAATTTGCGATGTTTATGGAGATGTATTGAAGATCTACAAGTGTCAACATTGAATTTGATAATGACACCCTAAAATCTCTAGTGGAAGCTGATCGAAAATTAAGTATACAAGAATTATTGAGAAGCCTTGGGTCCATATGGTCAACTATACAAAGGCACCTACACGAAATGGGAAAGGCATATAGGCAGGAAATATGTGTACCGCATTAATTATCCGAGACCAACAAGAATATTCGTCGATCAATTTGCACTTCATTGCTATCCAAAGTGGAGATCCATTTTTTCGCTGAATCGTTACCGGAGATGAAAAATGGATTCTTTATGATAACATAAAGCGTTCCAAGCAATGGCTTTCTGCAAATCAAACCACAATATCAACCCCTAAACCTAGCTTATCACTTAGAAAGGTGTTACTGTACATTTGGTGGGACTGTCGTGGCATAATTCACTCTGAGTTGTTGAAACCTGGAGAAACAGTTACTGCTGAGTTGTATTATCAGCAATTACAACGGCTGTATTCAGAACTATTGAAAAAGAGGGCATCTTTAGTCCATAGACAAGGTGTAATAGTCCAAATTGACAATGCCCAGCCCCATACAGCGAAACTCGCTCAGGAAAAAATCAAAAAATTGCAATGGGAAGTTTTACCGCAAGCACCGTAATCACCGGATATTGCACCCTCTGACTATCATCTTTTCAGATATCTGGAGCATTATTTAAGAAATAAAACATTCACTTCTATAGAAGATCTAAGGAGGCACCTTGAGTCATATTTTGCTTCATGAACCCTGATTTCTATAAGAGGGGGATTGAAAATTTGCAGAAAAGATGGCAAACTGTCCTTGATAATGTGGGATGAATGGTTCATTGTGCGTTCGTGCGTGCGGGCGACCAGATCATGTTGCGACGGTCCGGCGCCGGTATTTTTGGAAAACTCGAGTGACTGAGGAGGCGTGAATGAAAAGTGTTTAGGTCTAAGTGATAGCGACGGATGCAAGAAACATAGTGCAAGCGAGATGAATGCAAGGGGGTGAAAGAGTATAAAGCGTGGATGTTCGGGAAGAGCGGAGAGATTAGAGTTGCGACTGCCTTGCGAGAAAGAGTGTTAATCGTGTCAGCGTTATATATCGTTATTTCTTCTAAATATATTAATATTCAGTAAAGTGTTTCGAAGAGATTAATCTCCCCATTTCCCAAGATTCCTACAATAATGATGGAGATTATATAATAAATTAAGAAATGAAAACCTGAATTTACTACAAAGTTTGTTTTAGATTTTCAAATAATTGATGGGTTCCCTTAATATTTGATATGTGAATCTTTGTTTCAGAAACTACTCTTGGAAACGGTCTTATTCTTTTATACTTGAATCTAGAAGGTTCGAATGAACGCAATATGTGTTTTAAATAAATTTTGAAGTGTTCGATCCCAAAAGTAAATCATTACTTCGTAAACTTCTTGTAGAAGATTAGGTGTTTTAAATTTATAGTAAATAAGACTATATTCCTTGAAATTCTACTTGCAAAATAAATTTCTTTTTGGATTTGTATTTGGGAAATTAAAAACGTTATGAATCGTTAAGAATGCGATGTAAACTGTTTTTGGTAAACAATCCATGTTTCTCAAGCGGCTACATATACACTGCTAGTATTTTCCAAACCCGCGAAGATCCGCTAAAACTTAGCTTTAATTTACGAAAATAATTATCGTGGAGGTATATGAACTAATCTATTATTTACATGGATAAATATACATATACAAAATATTCATGTTTCGGATTTTCATTTGATGTAGCTTTAACAATTAAATAACGATAATGAAATCACTGTTAATTTCAAAATATGGTGCAATATGCCAGTATTAGTAGATTAGCAACTTATTTGACAATAAGTTATAACACTATCGTAAACTTTTGTCGGGTAAATTTACTTTGTAAAATCACCTTTAGACTACAATACTTGTAAGATAATATCTTCTACAAGTATCTACAATACTAGAATTATAGACATACAATTATAAAATTATAGATATAATAAAATATGAACAGTCTTGAAATATTCAAAAGCCTTAAAAGATCTGAAGAATTCCAAACTATTTTGATTTTGACTCTTGGTCACAATTTCAGCATTTTCTGCGTCAGTGAGGGTGGTTCTATTCCGTACTTTCATTTTGCAATCTGGAATCTCTCGCGTTCGAATAGCAAGTACTAGATCGTTTGGAAAATAATTTCGTTTCTTCAAGGGAAAACGAAAGAAGAATGTTTTACTATTTAGAATAAGTTTTATACCATTTTGTTCTATGATCTTCTTGTAGGCAATTACACGTACATACGCACATGTAATAAGTATTAGGATGAGCACCGTAGTTAGAGTGGGGATGGTCATACCGACGCCCGGCGTAATTCGGCAGTCGCTCCGAAATCGTTAAGAGATAAACACATAATTAGATTCGTTCCGTAGTCGTAGAGAAGATAGCTCATAAATAGTCTTAAGTTATATTCTTTTGTTAAATATAAGTATATCGTATAAATATATAACTATTCTTTACCGCATTAAATACAACACTTCTGCAATCTTTCTGGCAACTTGGAGATCTCACGCTCGCAGAATTCCAGTTTTTTATTAGCAAAAAATTGAGTTGTGACTTTTGAAGACTTCATTTGAAATAAAATTACTCCGCTTAAAGAGTGTTGAAAAGAATGAAAAAAGAAATGGTAAATCAATCTTCTCTGTAAACAGCACAGAACTTTTTCTTTCGTGCACAGCATTTTCACCCTTGCGATAATAAAGAAGCAGAAGGTGATGAGAATGGTCACTCTGATTTTGCACCTTGATGTCCGAAATGTCAGCTGTCAAGATATACAATGATTTTGCGACTTGGAATAAGGTTACGTAATAACAAATGGAAAGAATACCATCTCTACCCGACAAAATGAAATTACTCTTGGAACGATCGAATACATAGTTGGCTGATGTAGTTTCGTAGCGAAGATTACAGTTACAGGATGAGGGATCATTTTGTTAATCATATGTTCATGTATAAGACCTGATCAGCGCCTTGGCATGCCTATTCTATCCGTCATAGTCATGTTGTTAGTAGTCATTAGTTGGAGAGAAATACTGTACTATGGCATGCCTTTCCGTATTTTCATTTTTAGAATCGGTCCAGTATCCCATAACTTTCTTGATCATGACGAGGTCCTGCTGTGTGATCCGTCCTTCCGTTAGGTGTTCCGCTTTGTTCCGAGAGCTTTCTTTGCAAGAAACACACGTTTACTTTAAAAAGACGAACAGATTTTATATAGCTAGCCGTAGTATCTTTCTTCCATTTTTCTTGCAAGAAATAAATTCTATGATAAAGAAAAATAAAAAGTAACACTGCATTTATTGCCCTTCATATTAAGCTCACAACTTTTGAATTGTCAAAACCAGAGGAATAAGGTTTTGAGCTAAACTTCACTTTAGCAACCCCGAAATTTTTAACATTTTTTAAATATAATCGTTAATTAGAAATAGAAAATTGGTTTACTTCAACCGTGGAGCCCAATTTTAAAAGTATGTACCTTGAACTTGTAAATTAGTCGTAAAAATTTGGAAATAGTATATGGGCCACACTATACGTAGTCTTTTTTAATATTTTAATTTTTTTTGTTTTTTTTTTCATTTCGTCTTTCCTACAAAATATTCTAAAATTCCTGAAATTTGTGAATGTGTTTTAATTTTCAACAGAATATTAACTTAAATAATTACTTTTTCGCATGAGATGTATACTCGCCCTACACGGTTAAAGAATAATGCAAATTGCAATACTTTATCTCATAATCAATGTATAGTATTATACGTTGTCATGGTGGGAGACATTTCGGCTAGAGCAGAACTTAAACATTATATTTATTTATCATTCCAGGTTTGTTAAACGTTACGAAATTGATTGGATTGAAACGTTAATAACTGGGCTGTTAATTTTATGCATTTCGGGCAAAAATAGGTCCAATTTAAAGTAGATCAGAGTTTAAAGGAATTCAAGAATATCAATATACCATTGCCAACTTATTGAAATTATTAAAAATATGAAGATGTTTGTATTTCGTTTCCGTTTCTTGTAACCGATGTAGACAATTTTAATTGTGCATAAACACCCGCAATTTATTGCTAACATTTTCTGTTGTATATCTTGAATTTTGTTCAATTTAGCATGTTACTTCAACTTTATCATCTGTACTGGCCTAGAACATCGGTCTTCCAATTTGAAATCTTTATTCTTCCAAAATTTTTTCTTCCAGCAATACGGAAGTATTAAATGGTGAGAATAAATAATTGTTTTGTTGGTTCATCTTTTAATATACTTCACTTTAACAGAATTTGAAATGACCTAGCCGACATTGATGATGAAAAGATCTGCGTATCTAGTTGATTCTTAATGTGACATGTTTATTTCACACAATTAACTTAAGCTGACATAATCCTCCACAATTGTGAATCAAAGACCAAAGATAACAATTACCCTAACGCAGAAAATTAGTTATCTTAATGAGAAGAATTCTATTTTAGTTGTTCATAACAATTACCTTAATTACTTAAGTATAAAGTACTTTGCTTTCGAAAAAAATAATTCTTTACATACGTTTAAATAAATAATTTTCATTCTATGATACCGAGAAAATCAATCGTATTATATGAGTTTTCTCATTTTAGTTAAAACAGTTATGGTCCCGTCTTTAAACAGACATACAATTGCGCAGTCTATGGTCGGAAACATGTACAGTAACGCACAGTAATATTCGGACACTTTTCAAAAAACGATAACTTCTTCGATATTGGACCAAACGACTTGAATTTTTTCGAAACGTTAAAAGTTTACTAGCTGATATGAAAAAAATTTTTTGAAAAAATTGCAGTTGGTCAAAATCCTGGAGAAAATGTTAAAGGATACATTTTACAACTGTTTAATCTGAGCATGTATTGAAAATTTAAAAACTGCATATTCGGTAAATATGTGACACTTATATGGAGGAGTTGATTTTACATGAGAAAATAAGTCGAAAATATGGAATGAATTTTTCTCATTTGACGCCTTGTATTCGAGAAAATAGAGTTTGAAAATTCGGCGAACACACGGGCTATTGAATAGTTGTCTGACATGTCTGATCATGAACTACTGATTCTACTTCTTATGGCCTCTGTCCATTTGAGAGTAAAACTGTCGCTAGTTACTCTCGAGAGTCAATTTCATCGTTATACACGCTATTGAGAGTGCTAGGATTCCTTTCGTGCATTCTTTCATGGAAAGTACGTTCCCATTTCTGTTAGGTAATTGCAAAAGTTCGTACTGATTTGAACATAAAACACAGGCGGTTACATTTTAAAATAACAATTTTATTAATGAATTATACATATAGTTACCACCATTTCTTACCATTTTCTGCCAACGTTTACAAGTTGATGCATTCGTTTTTCATAAAAACTATGTGGTTTTTCTTCAAAGTCTTGAAGTTTCTGAAAATTGAGAACGAACTTTTGCAATCACATTCATCCGGCTTCTTTGTTCACAAGCATTCGTGCTTTCCGGTGCGTCGATATTTTCGGTAGCTGTTCGTCGCGGATTTTTCGCTTTAATGTTGCCGACAAGTTTTCGTTAGCCATGTAATACATACATACGTACTTTCGCAATCGACATAAGTTTGTTCTGACTCGTAGTTTCTTCGAAAACTATTGCGCACTGAATTTTCTTGCATAGTATTTATAGCGGGTAACAATACAAAGTGGTGGGCGTTATTTAAATAAACCGATCGTGGTGACGAATTCTAATTTCTACAGCCGTTACCACTTTAAGAAAAAGTTAGAAGGAAGTGAAGAAATGCAAAGAAAATAGGATGATTTAACTGACCGAGATTCGCGTAAATAAAGTAATAAATTCGTTGTAATAAAAACTTATTGTTGTCATAAATAAAGAACGATTATGTTATAAAATTAGTATTTTTTTGGCCCGCCAGATAAGTTGAAATTTACAGTTGGATCCACCTAGATAAAACTTTGGGAACCCCTGGCTCCATATTCACCAATCTACTTTCTCATCGACGTAAATCTCGTAACTATGACCCACGACAATTGCATAAAAGTATAGTCAATAACACAATAGTTTAAATTTTCATTTGTACGTGATTTTTGTTGTGTCTACTTTATTGCCCGTGGTTTATGGGACTGCGGGGGATAGAAGGACATCGATAACCCGCACTCGCTCTTGGGAGGCTTGAAACTTCGAGCATCTCTAAGCGAACAAACTTTAACCACAACGTCGCCGATATTTTCTGTTTCAACATAGTTCGGACTGATTTCGTCGTCTATACACGATCATTCCGATAATATGCTCGATGTATGGTAATTAGGAAACAGTCATACAGGAAAAGTATATTCATAGTATGATTAATGGTATTAAAGATGATTGAGAAGCTAGTTTCATATACATATATATGTAAGAATTGTATAAATAAAAACATTAATGAAGCTAATTTTCTTGCTGTTCGAGGATATTCTTTAATAATGATATTTTCTTAAAATATCTTGATAACCAATAATTATGCGACTATTGTTAACCAATACTTTTTTACGTAGAATGACAAGAGAAATCCGACTGTAGAAAAAAAAACAGGCACGTTAAAAGAACTGCACCCTTTGAACCATTCATCAGTTTTCTTTGACATTTTTCTGTAACTCTACTAGTAACGGAGTTGTAGCCTGAAACAATTGCGTGGAACACCCTGTATATATATTGTGGTGTCGGATGTCGGGCATGGGGATCGTGTCGAAACGTCGAGACGAAAACGACACCCTGTCGAGTGATTTGGGCGCCGTCGAGGACCGATACTCTTCGACTGTTTAGATTAAGATACAGCATTGGACTGTTTAGGTTAAGATACAGCATTGGACTGTTTAGGTTAAGATAGAGCATTAGACTGTTTAGCTTTAAGGAACTGTATGTGTGTGTTTGTGTGTATGTTCGTGTGTGCGTAGAGTGCCAGCTTGACGCGTTTTCTTTTAACGAAGACGAGGCAGTCGAGAGAAAAGCGCACGTGAGAGAGCTTCGGCCTGCGAGTTGCGGTCGGAGTTGAGAGAACAAAGTATTGCGTTGAGTTTTGATCTGCGAGGTGCGGTCAATCGCGTCGTGTATAATTGTTTTGTCTTTTCTTTATTCCAAATATATATATATACTGTTTTATTCATTTTCCCGCACGTAGTCAGTCATATTTTATCCCACAATATTTTGTACTATGATTGTGTTGTTTGTAAGGCGAAAAACTAACAATAAGTAGAAGAGTAAAAAAAATGATGTCCAGGGCTACACGCTTATTTATGAGTGGGTAAAAACGGAGGCTCTAGTACAGAGCTGTTCAACGTCTGCCCGTACGGGCATTTTCTTGCCCTGGACATACACAGAACGGGGGGCACGAAGACACGTCCCTGCGAGCAAGGCTGCATGTATTTGTCACATGCATATTGTCACAGGCCAGCTACGGCTGTGTAACGCCCACTCCGCGAAGTCACTTGCCCGTATCTTTGCCTACAGCTGTGCCCATGGACATCGACGGGCGCCCTCGCCCACTAATAGGCATGTTGAGCAGCTCTGCTCTAATATATTGCTGTTTTTTTGTAAAATTGTTTAAAAGTTTTTTTAGTTTTTGCGTTTATATTCGGAAGAAAGATTTCATTATGTATTGATTACATATTCTTTGGAGTTTCATTTTACTGTCCGCATCTTGCTCCTATAAAAGATAATCCAATTTCAAGACAAATGCGACCGGTCCGACATCGTCGCGCGTCTGTAGGAGATCGAGTCGAATAAGCCCAAAGATTTCGAGCATTATGACATGGCCCCCAGACGCGGCACGGTATCACTATCTGATAACATGCAACATAATCCCCTCGGTTTCTGCGCAACAGGCCTCGGAATATTTTCAGGACGCCGGAAATTGAAGGTCGCGATTACGCACACGGCTGCACGCATTCCACTGTAACGGGAGAACGAACATTTTATCGACACCGCGCCGCCGTGTGAATCTTCGGGCGACCGAATGGAGAAAGCTACGTGGAAACACCGTACCGGGGAAACGAGAGAGTCAACATCGAGGGGGAGAATTTTCTTTTACATCTCTCCCCATGCCGTCGAGGTGGGATTTTTCCACGAAAATTCAGATGCGAAAGAATCTCTGGTGTCGTCCTTTAATGAAATCTTCAGCTCGTCCACTGGCTCCTATACACAGTGAATCATGAGGTCGGAACAATGTCTTTGGTTTGATTGTAGCCAGAAAAAAATGTTGAAACGACAGAAGTTCTCGAGAAACTAGTTTTTAACGAATGCAACTCTTTTGAATGTCGCGTGAGCTACATATGTGCGATGATCATGATCTCGTGTTTTGCGTAACAGAAGTCACGTCAGTGTTAGACAAAGACCGGAAGTTGCAACAATGGACACAATATCCCTCCATTCTAACATTTAATTATATTTAATAAATATTGGAAATCAAATATTGTAACTGTGAAAACTATTAGTCACACAAATTATGGAAGCGAATGTATGTTAATCCAATGAAGTTTATTTCCAAGTTTATTTTAATATCTTTATTGCAACTGCTTGTAGATATTTTTACACTTTCATTTTCTCAATATTTGTTTTCTGGTAAAAAATTGTTTCAGTCCAAAAAGTCATGTCCAAAAAATGTCTGTAACATTTTCACGTAAAAATGATTTGTCTCAGGAGGGACAAATTCTAATGGTTTTTTTTTTGTAAGTGGACTCGTAGAGGACATTGATAAAGGTCATTGATCTTTTTTTAAATAAAAGCACAAATTTGTTTATTTGACCAATTAATGCATCTGAATCTTCTTTACAAAAAAGTGTTAAACTGATTATGTTAAGAAATCCTGAATTTAGGAAATATTTTGATTTTAGTATTACTACAAAATCATTCTCTTGAGAATGTATAATAATTTTGTTTACAGAGAGGCTGCAACGTAACGTCCGTTTACATCAAAACATAGGCAATACTTGATTTCTTACTTAATATCAGCTTTGTTTATGACTGTAGCCAACCGCGCTTAAACTGTAAACATTTAAGAATAGTTCAACTATTGCCCTTATGTAGAATTTAGTCTCTGTTAGATATTTATATGATATCAACGATCGTGTCATTATTGAATGCAACAAAATATCAGCAAATATTTCACACAATGTAAGATAGTCGTTATTTTACCGATTCAAAAAATTCCGTGATACAAATAGTCGTCACATCGAACCATTTCTGCGAGTAAAGTCATTTGTGGACATTAACAAAACAGTCGTTATTTTGCAGCAACTGTGAACATATCTTCCACATTAATGAGTTTTTACATTAGTAAGTTCTCACCTTTTTGTAAAGAATATCATGACGCACTAACTGGAGCAATAAAAAATATATGCTGCTACATATAAAGAAAACGTTAATGACCTTTACATGTCCTCTACATATCTACCGATAAAGAACTATTAACATCAGAACTTGTCTCTTTTGAAACCATTCTACTCTACGTGTAAACATTTTTCACTTGGAATACTAACAGTCACATAGATTGAAGTGCTAATATCTGGTAAACTACCCTGGGTATTAATTGTATAATTAAGTTTCTATAAAGTAATGATTTACCTTAATTTTATAATTAAGTTTCGACAAGTTAATGATTTATCTTAATTGTTTAATTAAGCTTCTTTAAATATAAAAGTCGTAAAAAATGGTTTCTATTTTTTGGTTCTTCTGGACTACAAATTCTTTGTACATCGGAATACTTTGGAAGAGTAACTTCTGCAGACCCTCTTTTAGAGTGACTTCTTCCAGAATACTTTTAATAATCATTAGCTTACAAAGAATGAAAATGATAGTACAATAACTAGACTACATTCCATAATCTTCAAATGCAAGTTGAATAAAAATTTCCATAAAATAATTCAACAATACTATATACATTATTTATTATAAATACGATAATCCTATTAGAACAAGAAATTAAATTGGACTCAATTTTCATAAATAGGGTTGAAATTATAAAGTCGCGGCAGTCCAAAAGTAGTCATTCTACTTTAAGTAGATAATAATTCTGCTTTAATTGAAATTGTTCTGAAACTCTTATTTGAGAAAAAATTTGAAAATTAGCATACCTAAATAATGAAAAAAGATATTAAAAAATCTACATGTATTTTGTGACAGAAGCACGGTGTTAAAAATATTAGTGTTTTCCAAATTCACTCGTGGTTACTTTTATCTCTAACTATTCGCAATTTAGCTAACCTCACGCTGCTAAAGTGGCTTGTGAATGTAATTAGTACTACATGGTACAATTAAAACAGCAGTTAAATTTTCGTGCAATACGAGTTCCGTACGCGTCCACGTTATCTGTGAGCCACGAGATAGTAAAATACGTGACAAAATATTTAATGCAGTAAAGTCTTTAATGTTGGAGAAGAATATTTTCATCTTCAGTATGATGTTCCATTCTGAAATATGTGAGCATATAAAGCAGCAGAATAATTTCTAAACAGTGTAATTTGGGAATTGCGTAGACGCAACTCTAGAATGTAATTATCGATTACAAATCTGTAGATTTACGACATGTACTGAATTCTTTTAGTATCTACTTGTTCTACTACCTAGTATTATATTACTACATGTACCTACTAGTAGTACTGCTACGAGTACTATAGTTCACTAGTACTGTTACTAGTACTATACGTTACTAATATCTCTTTACTATTGCCTGCGGTAAGGGACCCAATTACTATGGGGGTGCCAATTACTGTGTTTATATTAATTATACTTATTTTAAAAGCATAATAAATATTAAAAATGTATTTTTGCCATTTGTAATCATGGCTCATAGCAACTATAATTGATTTTTATGAAACTTTGCCCATGTATATAACTTACCTAGACCTAGAAAAGACATTTTAAATTGTCGGTATAGACACAGATGAAAAAGTTAAAAATCGTGGCCTTTACTTTTTTCTTCATAATTTCGACTAATGATAATTTCTAATTCATTTTTTATACATTACCTAGTAAACTAATCCTTCTAACATCTCCAAAAAAAAACTCAAGTCGTATGGTGCGATTTTGAAAAAGTGTGCTACACTCTTTAAAATGTGCCAAGTTATAATAATTTTGTCACCGATTGTACATCGATAGAACTATGAAGGTACCACTAGGACAAGAAGTCCCTTAAGCAGTTAACTTCCCGTAACAAGTTTTCTAGTTGATTTTAACTTGTTCCTCACTCTGGCTTTTATAAAACAAGCTATGGAATTTAGAATTTCCATAAAGATCCGCAATCTATTCATTACATATAATGAAACAAGCTGCAGAAGGTGTGATATACCGAAAGATGAAATTATTTTTTTCTTTTCCTGTGAGATACAAGGAAAATCCAAATGAAGCTTCCATCGGATATGCATCTCCACAGCAAATATTTTCCGTTGGACAGGAAAATATAATACTTATACCAATTAACTGTGGAATTTAATTTTAAAAATCCCTCACGGCGCAGAATTAAAATCAAGCAATGACGAATATACACGTCGAACGCAGGCCAAATGCGGCTATTATAAAAGCCAAAGCATCTGTAAAGCTAAATGAGAAGGAATTACATTTTTATACGATAAGAAATTAACAATTCATTAACGTTAACCGCACCGCAATAGAGTTTCCGATTGACGTGTATACACGTCGAACGCGCTTAACTGGTTAATTGAATATTTGTGAAGAATATCTATCTCGAATTTTCCATGGTTCGAGTCCAAAAGATAATAATTTTTGTTTTTACTAAAAAACAGATATATGTTTACGTTTTGTTAAAGGGAAGCCAACATTATTTTACAATTTTTCGTTTAAGCTCGCTGGACCGAAAAAATCTTTGTTTTGTTTAAAATAATGCCGCAATATTGTATAACACGAATAATTAATTTACTAAATATCTATTAGTTTAAAAGGAATTTCTTGCTTATTTAGTTTCATATTATATGAAATAGCAGTTGTCAAATAATAGGGACTATTTGAGTTGACTAACATTTTGTGCTATAACTTTACAATAAATAACAGTATGAATAGAAAAACCTGTGTAAAAGCAAAGCATGATAGTTAATAGTTTATCCAAAAACAGAAAGTATCTCAAGGTCGTTATTACTAAATGTTACGTAGGTTCATATGGAAAACAAATCTTTTAGCCTCACTCTACTCTACTATATGATGTCATTCCCCATAGTAAAACCATAAATTGATGAAATTTAATTCGCAAAGTGTGTAGCGTGCGCATAATATGCATCGCATAAAATGTAATAATATAAAATGACGCTCATAAAGAGAGATCTCGGTCTCAGTTTAGCATAAGCGTTCATCAAGTTCATCAAGAACAACCTCTGACAGAAATCGGGTTTCCCTTGGAGGTTATATCGATTTTTGGCAGAGGGCGCTCGAAAATTACTGATTTTTAATTTTTTTAACTATGTGCCTCCACTTTGAAAAATCTGAAAAAACTGTAAAAATATAAACTTAGTATTTCATAACTTCTACAAGAAATCGGCATTTCAAAATTTGTTTATTTTTTAAAATTTAGTTTCGAAGCTAAAAATTCTGAAAAATTCATAGATATACATTCTAATAGCTAAAATATGACTGATTTGTTTAGAATTTTCAATTAAAGTGGATGAAAGAAATTACAGAAGAACCTTATTTTCTTTGTCACCCCTTTACTACCAGCCCCACCCCCATGTCGACACATAGGGTTGAAAATTGGCATAAAGTATTTTCTTTGGATAAGATATTGAATGGCCTGTTGCAAATTTAATTTGGTTTAGGAGCACTTTTGACTTCCTTATTCGGTTATGCCCTTTGGAGAAATAAAAGAAGATTTTAAGAGATGATTCTGGTTTACAGCACACATGTGGAATCCGTTGTGGAGTTACAATAATTTAAAGAAAGCTCACGGCGATCTCAGCGTGTCTTTCCATTTAATTCGGGGGAGAATAAACGTTGGGCAACACAGCAGGCGTGAAAGCTTGCTAAGGTGACTAGAATATAATAACTGTATCGATCGTAACGGGAATATAAGGGTGCGTTTGCGTTCGTTTATATAACGGAGCAAATACCCTGGCGAAGAGCAGTAAACGTCGTGACTACCTCTTGTTGAGGTCAGGGAGAAGCAACATAAATAAAGATACAGAAACAACGGAAAATATAAATCCTTCCAGGGAGGTGGACACGTTAACAGTAGCTAATAATAAAATTTATATTCTGTCGAATGTATTAAAGCTGCAGAATTCTTTTTATGTTTCAAATTATGCAAGATATTTTTATTACTCTCAGAGTTCAATAAAATTGAATGCAGTCGCGGCATGCAAAATTTAGAAGAAAACGAAGCCGAAACTGAAGTATTTATCGTCTCCTGCCAACTGAACATATTCATCGTATAGAGGGTGGGTCATTTAAATGTAACCATGTTTTACTCGGAAACTGTTGTACAAAACAATGTTTCAGAGGAAAGTATTTTGATATCGAACAGGGCGTATAATGAGATATTTTATTTTTGATATGAAGGTGATTTTGGTTTTTTTTATTATAATGTATAATGTTTGGCCTTGCAATTCGAAATAACATGGAATTCAGAAAAAACTAATTTTTTCTCTATATAAGGTATATGAAGTCAGAAACTAATAATTACCCAGATATTCTTCAGTGAAAGACACGACTTGAACGTTTGTTACACGTTCTGATTGCCTATACATTTGTATTTTGAATATGGGAACAGCATTTAGGGCATTACTTACGTTAAAGATTTATTAAAGAATATCTCGGTAATCATTGATTTTTGACTCAATATACCTTAGTAGTTTTTTTACTGAGTATTCAATATTCTTTCGAATCGTAAGCTCAAATATGACACATTGTAATATGTATAAAAACTCAAAGTAACCTTTAAAGTAACCAATTGTCACGTTGTATGCCCCAGTCGATATGAAACAATTCTTGTTTAAAATATTTATTTATACAACAAGTAGTTCGTTTTAGATGATACAGCTAACTGACTCGTCCTGTAGATAAAGAAGAATCTTAAGGAAAGTGAGCATTTCTTTCAGTAAATAGAAAACAAGTCAACTTCGTGTACCTTTTTTCTCAGCAACCATTCTCAGCGCACCAAATTTAATACTTTACACGACTTGCCATATAATATCGGTTCAGACAATAGTCACCAGATAAGGGGAGGGAGCACGAATTGAGGGGAAGAAGTTACCCTCTCTCTGCCAGTACCGGGTTAGCCACATGACATTGTGACACAGACACGACAGAGCCGTGGCGGAAGCATGGGGGAATAGCGCGGTAGAAGGAGAAATTAGAGTGGAGGAACAAGTCTTGATCTGGCGATTATGATTCAGACTTGTGATGAAGAGTTCAATTAAAATTTGTGAAGTATGAACATTATTTCTCTTTTTTCAGTTGGAATAAAATTCTGTCCTTCTGTTATTAATTCTCAAGCACTAAAGTAAGTTGTAGACATGTTATATAATTAATGTACAAATATATAGTGTTGTATAACTTTTTCTATTCGGAATTTCAAGATTCTCTTCGGTTAAAACGCACATATATTATGATACTTGGTGCTCTACAAAAGTTGAGTAGAGTTTGTAGTCGATTCTTAGAAAAAGCAGCATGAAGTTTTTATGCACCGAAAAGATACCTACTGAAAAGCGTTATACCATAACATTGGTAATAGAAAGCACCCACAACAATTTATTGATGTATTCGCAAAAAGTATAATCTGATGACTTTATGCGACAAAGCTAATTCTAGAAAAGGCGTTACGCGAATGAAAGAGCAGAGCAAATGAATGCCATGGAGGGAAGAGATTTTGATAGAAGGGAAAGCAGCAAGTGGCCATGTTGCACGCTCCCCTGGGATTAAACAAACAACTGTCAGCTAACACGCACACTCAAATCGGACACACCCTGCCTTTACTTTGCGGCGTATCAACGGAAATTTGGAACGTCGACCATGACGAAGTACGTATCAAGTACAAGTGAACCGAGTCACCGTAGGGGATGTCGTTGAATTCCTGCTGGCACTATAATTCTTCGGCTCCTGCTCACCAGAACGGCACCCGCACGGAAATATAAAATATTTCCGCTTTCCCTCCCACAAGGACTCCGAACATGTTTCTCTCTTTCATCGAGCAGTGTGTTCAGATGAGTACGTGCGTGTTCTACAGTACAAAGTGAAAACAGGAGATGTATTGCGTCTACAGAGAGGTTTCATTCGATTCCAACAAGAAACGAATGAGGAGAAAAGCCGTTTATTACCCTCTTGTTTTACAAATTGATGTAACATTCTTTTAAAACCTTAACACTAGAACTACCGAGCACTAAACGTGACCGATACAGTGACTCTCATAATTGATCCAACACACTTCAAAACAGAATTACCTTTTTAAAAAAGTTTTTTAAATTTTTCTGTAAAGCTAGAACGATTAGTTTAGTAGATGTTTAATCAAACTTTTGGAAAATCACATGCTGAAGATTTCATCGAAACTGGTTAATTGACCTGTAGGTTAGCGTTTATAGACGATTAAAAGTGGTGAAAATCGCAGTTATAAGTCGGTAATTGCGAAAAACTGGAGTTTTCACCACTTTTAAACGTCAGTATCTAACAAAATAAATAACTGTTGTATATAACTTATTTCAGTCTACAAAACACATTTAATAAATTTGTAAAATAAGCCTAGATAAAATTGTTGTAGAAATCATCTTTTACTATTTTCTTTTAGCGATTCCGACTAAACGCAATTTTTTCAAAATTTTCATTATACAGCATCTACTGCATTAATTCTTCTGGTTTTACAGGAAAACTGGTCGTTCGATCCATTTTGAAAAAAGGCTATTCTGATTTGGAGTGTGTTTGAACAATTATGGGAGTGACTGTATATATTGCTTTTAATAATGACGAGAATAGATTTATTCAGATTTCGCACGATTTTTATTTTAACGAAAATGAGGTTCTGCAACTGGGCAACTCTTAAAATATTTATCGGTTACTTAGATCCTTGAATCATCATCAGAAATACAATTTCGAAAGGCTACGATCTCGTTATTCCATTTTTGAACCCGAAAAATGTTCTCTATTAATATTATTTAGCGTTAAAATATTTTTTTAATTCGCTCTATATCGGATGAAGGAAAATACAATAAACGGTAAGAGTGTTGTTGGTAGAAGCCTATTTCACATCTTCGTAGGATATGTGATATGGAGAATCTTCTGCTCAGACGGCTGTTCCGTCGTTAAGCGAAACTAACCTTGATAAATTGGCACCATTGGGCGACAAGATAACGGAAATCGTTATGTTGTCCATCAGCAAATCAGTAGACCATTGCCGATAAATCATACGCTTGTAATGCTATTAGGAGACCAAATATTCGAGCTGACTCAGAAAATCGAACAGTAGAACGCTCCCCTATCTGCAGTCGGAATAAAAAACGCAGTGTATCAAATTGCCGATATCGGTTCTAAACTTTTTTGCGACAAGCATTCTCCATCATAAAATCATTTTCATTACAAATATTTCATGGTAATTCCTAAGTTTTGTTTGTCGGGCAAATATTCCGTAATTAATTTTAACCTGGAAAATGAATCATTGAGAAAAATATACATATTCTATTGAATTAATAGTTTTACTCACTGTTTTAATAGGAGGTAATTTAAAGCATTAGCGTTAACAGTGACAGCTGACAGCATCAAGAATAGCCAGTTTTCGTCTTTATTACGAAGAAGGTAAAATATATTAAATTTGAAACTCACAAAAGCGTATATTAAAATTGATATCGCATATTGAATTTATGCTATATGTATGTATATCGTGTTTGCTTCATACAAATTTCAATCGTATGCTAACCTATATTTTCAACATAGTACTATTAAATATGTATAATCGTTTGTGCTCCTTCAATTTCGAACAATAATTACAAACATGTTTAAATTTAAACGTATATTTCCTTAAAATATTTGAAAAATCAACTGAGAAACGTTGAATTCATCTTTTCTACGTTTTATCGCTAATTATTCTATAGACAAATTGAAATAATACTTTATTTCTTCATATATAATGGAAAGTGTTCAAATTGTTAACATGCTTCCGAGAAGGATTTCAGACACGTATATTCTAAATAAAAATTGTATTGTGTGTATGTTAAAGAAATGGAAAAAGATGTGTTGATAACATTTCGGAAATAATAAATGTTCCTATATCTTCACTGATTGTAATAATAATTTTCTACGAAATTAATCACCACATAGTAAGTACGAAAAAGTATTAGACCACTTTTACTATTCTGATTAAGATTTCCTTGATATCCAGAAATAATTAAACACTTCTCCCTATTAGTACTAAATTTTTTTATTCTGTTCTGTTTCATTTCGTATCTATACATTTATGTCGTTTGTATATTAATATTTTATTTATTTGAGGACAATTTTGGTTTTCGTATATGCTTTATTATTAACATATTCTCGGCATTCGTATGTGCACAATCATTGTAAATAGTTCCTGTTAAAGATATTAAAATGAATAGTAAAGCTACATAATATTATCAATGTTAACAAAAATGGACGGACATTGCCGTTTGTACGTATGGAACAGACTACAACTGTTAAAACATTTCTGTTATATTATAAATACTATTTCTAATACGACCACAATTTATATTCTTAATCGGTTTGAATAAATTTAAAAAAAAATGAAAAACGTTTCTTTCTTGTCAGTAGAGTAGATCAAAGTTTTGCACAGCCTTGTGCAATGTTCAAGTAAATGTCGTTTTAATTTTTTGTGAACTTGGACTAAAATTTACATCCGATTAAAGAGAAATCGAATCTTTAAGTCGATTGCCAAATCTATATACTGTTAGTATTGACATTTTTAGTGTCATGTCGGTCATACATGATCAATGCAATTCTTTCACCAAACTTGAAAATCAATTTTCACAACAATCTATAAAGTAATCCAAATTTTATTAGGATCTATGAAGTGTGAGAATGTTACAAAAATCATTGATACGATAAGCTTTGTCTTTTCCATTATTATATTCTCAAATAAGTTGTTTTGATTTTGTATGATTTTCACGGATACCGATGTGGCTGTGGATGTGTAAAATTTATAAATTTCTATAAGGAGAAATAAGAAGAAATTAACACAAACGATGTAACAGAATTAAACTTGTCAAAATTGAATTCATCGAATACTTATTTTTGACGCACTACGGCGACGGTCAATTATCAAAATCGTGCAGATTAATCCTTGGATTTCTGCGAGTTCTAGGTGTGCGGACTCATTTCTGACTCACACCGACATGTCACTAAACAGTTTTATTCCGATATAAGACGATGGCTCGGAACCGCCCTTCGTCGTATCTCGAATGTAGAAGCAAACCATAAAGTGTCAAACTATCTTTCGTTGGAAAAGAATAGAATATGGCATACCCGCTGGGTAATCTGGCTTTAAGCGGTATCGAGCGAACAACTTTAAAAGAAAAAGAGGGGATATCGATTCCTTGATTTTGAAATAAACAGCGTCGTCTTATATCGGAATACAACTGTACATATTGAGGGTCGCGCTCGAGCTTATCCCCACCGCTACCGCGACGGGTCACGAATTACTCCGGAGTAGCATATAGACGATTAATAGTGTTGCTAAATAACATTTGACAACGAGACTCACACCTTTTATAGTGACCACGCGGTGTCATCGAATACTCAATTGCAACGCGTAACAATAGGTTACAACTATATTATCCGAGAAAAATACGGTACCTCCCCGCGACGTCGATACGAGCTCCCGGCAAAGGAGGATGTTAAAAAATAGCCAAATTTTGGTCGTATAAACTTTTTTTCTCATTGTAGCGTGTTGAATCAGTCCCTACTCTGCTTCCCACATGCTTTAACTTATCTAGTATTTAAATTACAGTACATGTTACCTTTTATTCCTTTGCACGAATGTTAACTACATTTTTATCAGTTTGTCCTCAAAAGCGATATAAATGTTGACTTCTGGCTGCAAAACAGAGTTTGAATTTTTACATTTCATGCATTTTTTTCGAACTAATAACTACTTGAAATTAAGGAATTTCAATTATTCGTTCTACGCGTTTTCTACTTCGTCTGCCTTTTAAACAACTTCTAGTCAGTTTGTCGACAAGTAATGGTAGGATTACACGTTCTTAGAACTTGAAGAATAACACTTTATCAATATTTGAGGTGTCTCAGATTCTCAAAATTTGGCCACATTTTAATGTCCTATTTTAAGCCGTTCACGATTTCACGTGTGTATCGATATTATATTGACGCAGCTTAGTTCGTCGTAGAACTAGTGAAGGAATTGAGAGGAACAATGGGCAACAACGCGAAAAGCCCAGACGACCGGAACAACGGAGCCACTTGTTACGCGCACCGCGCTAAAAATTGTTTCTTCGGTTCGTCGTACGTTAACTCGGTGAATTCCGTGCCGCGATCGATAATCGTGCTCATTCTGCCAGAGTCCCCTGACCAAACTCGAAACGAAGTCTCGTTCGGTGGCAATGTTAGCGAGACACGTTCGATGGTATCCAAGGAATCGTGAAATCTCGTAATCTTCGTGAAATCTAACACATTTCTCTCGCACTTCTTTCACGAGTTCACAATCCCTTGCCATCAATGGCGACGTATTATATTTAAAAATGAATAAACCCGTTCCTCTCATCGTACGAACACTCGTTTCACTAAACTTTGAACAGTTCCTACTTTATACTACCCATTCGTGACATCACACCATCAATAGTTAGTGAAATTTTGAAATGAATTTATTCCCTATTTTTATGATTGTCTATGATTTAAAATTCTTGATAAGGTTAAAGTCGACAGCTTGGAGAAATTACTCATTTTGTAGGTTTGTATTTATTTTGCAATTCTTTTAAACAATTTCTACAAGTGATAGAAATTATGACTGTATTACAATTCGCGTTTCCTGGGATTGATTAATATAATCGTGAACATTTTTACACAACACAATTTACGCGATAGTTATAATTATTTAATCCTCCCTGCTCAGTTTCACGGAATTGCTCCGTTTTGTCAATTTCATTTGGAATAATCGTTAGTCGACGAACGTTTACAGTGATTTTCACGTTACTTTATGTATCGTTTAAGACATAATTAAGAAATATCTTTTCGCGCGTAGGCGTGTTGCGTGTGGTGACGATCGATAGCCCTTGTTTTAGAAAATTCAGAAGGGCCCTCCTGGAAAACGACTCGAAAACTCTTTAAAACTTCTGCACGGTAGGATTTCTGAGAGCCTTAGGATCGTTGGTTCGCGTTCGCGTTACTGAAGTGTGTGAGAACGTCTTCGGTGACATTTCGCAAAATTTGTTCCGAGTACAAGCACAATGGTTTTCGAGAAAATTTTGATTCCCCGTAGCGATGTTCGAGAAGTACATAGCGAGGACATAGACAGAGGTTCTAGAGCGGATCACATTTCTAACGATCATATCGACGGAAGTATACAAACGAATCTGCAAGGTATATCTCTTAATTATTCTCGAGCTGTTTTAAAAATAACAGAAAACTTTACCTCGTTCACTATAACTCATTTTTTTCTTGAAATACTTAATAAATGCGTTTCCATTTTTCTGATGTTAGAATCTGCGAGCTTTAAAGGTATTCATCCGAACAACGCAAAAATTGCGTCATCACCGTCATCGAAAACTTCGACGCAGCAATGAAATAATTCCCGCAGTACATGCTAACAGGTGTTCGATCATCATTTTCCTGGCCCGTGAACAAATAGGCAACCTCTTCAAGTGCTTCGACCAACCAAAAAATCAAAATAAAAAGTACGACTTTCATTGAACTCTACGAAACGTTTGTGGAAGTTATTCGATAGCGAAATAACTCTAGACGTAGCACGAGATCCACGATCATTCCCGATCACATTATTCCTTCAGTCTTGATCACCTGTAGGATACACAGTTCACTCTCTTCGACGTTCTCGCGGGAAGCAGATCTTATGCTCGAAGGGCGCTCACTTGTTTACGGGCGTCGATCACTCTGTCTCGATTCTCTGCGGGGAATCATTCTTTTCCTTTTATTCTTTACACAAACACTGTTTCCGCGAGGAAACTTCATCGCACCAATAAAGCTCAAACGGTTAAATATTCGTAACGAAAGAGAAAAGCTGCCCAGAGGCTGATTGGTGACGATGATCACGGCGGAATGAAGACGATGATGTAGCACTGACCTTGTTCCGAAAGATCCTCTCCTAACTGACGAACGCGCGGGAACCGAGGCTCATGTCAAGAGTCAGTTGAACGACTAGAAGAGCTACCGGCGACCGACTTCACGGTTGGACCTCGTGATCCTTTGGACTCCTGCCGCGCTCTGTGCCGTCACACAGAACGTGTATACCCTTAGCGGTCCACGGCGGGGTGCGCGACGACGCCGGCGCCGATGTCGACGCCGACGCCGACGCCGTCACCGCTTACGGTGTTGCGCACCTGCGCCTTGACTCCGTTCGTCCTCCTACCTACCCGATAGCAAACCTCACTTGAGCTGCCACGCCGGTAACTGAGCACCTGAGCTCATCCATTGCCCTCGCCTGCCACACCTGAACTAGTTATTCCACCCCGTAACCCGTTTCACCTCGCCGAATGAAACACTTCGCGCGAGAAACACTACGTTCTATCGGCCGAATTACATTTGCCAATACGAACCATCACACATGGACTCGCTTCGTGGTGTGTCCGTTCGGTTTTCGACCATTCGTTGACACAATGCACCCTGCGCGCCTGATTCTTACGAGAACCTCGAATTCATAGACGCAATTAACTTTTTGGTTTTTTTTTACTGACTGTTGGAATGCGACGACACCACTGCGTAGGTTATGTGTTTAAGCATAAGGGGCTGTTCTCCCTCGGTGGGGAGTGCCCCGGCGCGGCGGGAGCGTAAAGTGACGGCCATTACTAGTCCGGGCAAAGCAGCTAGCCTTAGTGCATCGGAAAATAGATAACATCATACACCCCGCGACAGAATTACCCTTGTAGTATTTATCCTCAGCCAACGGTGTCCAACAGTTGGCAGTTAGCTGAGATATACCTAGTTAGTGTTTCTGCCTACAAATTCTCAAAGTAGGGCCTACGACGAGAAACTTATGACAATTTACCAACGAATATCCAATGTTGGGCCTACAATTATTATAAATCGTTAATTAAAAGGAAATTTACATATGATATAAAGGCACTTTATTCCAAGCAATAATCGCCCGGGTTACATAGGCACACGGTGACGGTACAACATCAACGCCTTTTTGGCGAGGGTTGAAGTACGGGTGCTTGGGGGCCTTGGAATTTATTTATTTCTCGAAGTTTTTCCATTACACCGGGGGGTGTTGCACTCGTTTTTGGAACGACAGTTTGCGAAGGTTGCAGTGCTCATGTAGTACATCAAAACCCTTTTGGATGTCTCCAGAATAGCCTTCGATTTATAGATATTTGATTTATATATATAAATAAATAAAAAATAATTTAAAAAAATAAATTAATATTAATATTGGATTTTTATATTTTGATTTAAATTTGTTAACGTATCTAGTAATACAGATCATTGCATCTGCATCCAAAACGCCTCTGTAGATACTGCGGTAGCGTAATAGCTTACTACGCAAACAGTCCGACGTGGGAATGAAGTTTTTTTTTTCTTTAAATTTTTACCGTGGAAATGCATTGTTTATGTATTATATACGATATACTATTAAAACAACGGTAAAAGAGAAGATCAGAATAATAGGTATGTTAGCGGCCCAATTGGTCCTTCGTGATACAGTGACGTAGGCTCTACGTTGAGTATGATTGTTGGCCCATTTGCAAAAGAAGGTGACCATTCTAACTGTTGCTCGACCAATACTGCTATTTCTACTATTTCTACTATGCAATTCTACTATTTCCGATTTTGAACATTACCATTAAACAAACACAACTTCTTCTCTAAATGAATTTACTGATCAACGTAAGTACCATTGTAATCCACGTATTCTGTCAATGAATTTCTTGTTTTCTGATTGTATTACGGTAAAAATTGAACTTTTTTGTCATTCGCGTGCTTCATTTCCAAGATTGTTATCTCCACTTCATACTCCTTTTTACCATCAACAAATAGTACGTTAATTAATCATCACATTTTGACTAAAAATGTGAAAAAAATCAACGTTAAAATAAAATTTATTCAAACGTAAAAATTTTAAATTGAGAATAAGATATTTAGGATCAGCTCTATACCTCAAAGTTTTATACAGGATGTCTAATGGTTTAACCGTTAAACTTTGTCAGTACATTCTATGAGTTTAAATCAGTGAAAAATGGTATATAATCATAGGTTGTTTAAAGCTTTATTAAAAAGTTCCAACAAAAATAAGTATTGCGTAAGGAACGGTAACTTATTTAAGTGATTAACAATTTAATAGATAAACATTATTTAGTAAAGAATATTGCCAAAATATTAGGAAGAAGCCCTTGTGCGATTTACAATTTCTTGAAAAATAGTGCTAATTACGGCAAAAAATATAACCGGATGATCGCCCAAAAATCACAATTGTTCAAGAGAGATACGTAATATTTAAAATTGGGTCTAATTCTTCATTAACTACTAGGCAAATAGCAACAATATGTGGTATTAGGACAGTTCAAAGTGCAATAAAGAATTGTCACTAGGTATCTGAAGAGACGTAAAATGTCAAAAAACCGTCACTAACAAATCGCCACGAAGAGGCTAGATTTTCACGAGGTCGTACAGTCGGTGTGGAAAGTATGCGTACAGTGACAAATTGAAAGTAAAACTGTGTATATTCATGCCAATAATAAATTTTATCCGGAAAAAATGATTAATAAATATTCTTAGATGTTTGTAGAATAAATTTTGCGTAAACAAAATTTTATTTCCCTTCAGCATTACACAAAGAATCAACAAAAATGAAAAAATATGCAGAAACAGACGCGTAGAAAGTATTCGTACATCTCTTATTTTGTATACTTAATATAGATATAAACGCAACGTGACCTCCGAATATAACTAATAATAACAAAGCTGTTCAGTTAGCACAGAGCACTCGTAGAATTAAAGTCGAAAATTTGAATTGGTCTCAACATGGGTCGTAAAGGTTCCGAAACAACGGAGGAAGTGCGAAACATTATTGTTCAGTTGCACAATCAATGCCAATCGCTTAGCGAAATTGCTAGCATACCGGGTAGACCAAGGTCTACTGTTCAAAGTATTATCGACAGATTTGGATTACGAAAAACAATTTAAAATAAAAGAAGATCTGGACGTCCGCGAAAGATAAACGAGTATGATCGACGACTAATTATTCGTAAAGTTAAACAAAATCCGCGTATAAGTGCCGCACAAATTACAACAGAGCTTAAAAACAACGAAGATATACATGTCTCGGCTAGTACTCTAGTAGTAAGTAGTGAATTACTTACGAAGTAGTGAATATCACGGTAAGGTTGCACGGAAGAAGTATTTTGTAAAGGAAGTTAATCGTAAGGAGCGACTAGAATTTGCTAAACAGCATGTTAACGCTCCAATGCAGTATTGGAAGAAGGTAATTTTCACAGACGAAAGCAGATTCGAAATATTTGGGACCAAAAATCACTTCACAGTATGAAGACAAAAAGGTACTGAGTTTAATAAAAGAAATTTGCGACCCACGATAAAACACGGCGGGGGCTCTGTATTAGTCAGGGGTTGCATGAGTGCAGCTGGAGTGGGATCTTTACATTTCATCGATGGTATCATGGATCACAGAGTCTATATTGACATCCTTAAAAATCACCTCCATTCTAGTTCAAATAAAATGGGACTTACCAACAATTTTATATTCACCCATGACAATGATCCAAAGCATTCTGCATATAATACTAGGCAATGGATTTTATATAACACACCAAAATACTAGAAGACGCCACCACAATCACCAGACATTAATCCCATCGAACATCTATGGGATTACTTGGAGAAAAAGATTCGTAATCACAATATTACATCTAAAGAAAGTTTAAAAGCTGCTTTACTAGAAGAGTGGAATAAAATAGAGCCTGCTACAACATCCAACTTAGTACATTCCATGCCAAGAAGGCTCGAAGCTATTGCAAAATCAAAAGGCAATCCCACAAAATATTAAACCCTTAAATATTTAGTATATTTTCATAGTTCTTTCGTTTGATATTTGACTGTATGAATACTTTCTACGCGTCTGTTTCTGCAAATTTATCTGTTTTTGTTGATTCTTTTGTAATTCTGAAGGGAAATAAAATTTTGTTTACGCAAAATTTATTCTACAAACATCTAAGAATATTTATTAATCATTTTTCCTCATAAAATTTATTATTGGCATGAATATACACAGTTTTACTTTTAATTTGTCACTGTACGAATACTTTCCACACCGACTGTAAATCCGGTTTCGCTTGCTTACGGCGATACTGAGGAGCACTGGCGAAATTGATGTCAACAACAACACCAGGTTGAAATGAATTGAACGACTGATTGAGTCAATACCTTGTATACATACGGTTGATCGCAGGTTTACTATTTCGGGATGTTCGTGCTCGTGATATTTTGTGTTCTTTCTATCGTAATTTTGCGAGTTTTGTTGATTTTGGTTGTGTTCAGTCTACTGTGAATTCAGTTTGGTCGTGAGTCGTCATGTTTCAGTTTGAATAGTGGTTTTTAGGTGTGTCTAAAATTCGTCTAGCATGAAGGAGTGGGAAGGGGTTGGGCCCTTGCGAAACCCAACAAATATTGTCTGTCTCATAACGTGGCACTAGGAAGGAACTCGAAAGAAACTGTTCTGAAAGGACTGAAGTTCAACGCTTCGACTCTCTGCCTCTCTTTTCCGTTCACCGCCCTCTTTCCCGCCTGAAACTTTAATCTTTTATTACAGAAGTAATTATAATCGTAAGTATATCGTATTTGGTATTAGTTTAATTAGAGAAATAAGAAGAATATGATGGTAACAGTTTCATTTAAAAAAATAAAAATTAGGAAAGTTGCAATCTTTTGCTTCGCTTACATTAGTGTGAGTCTCTTCGATACTCGACCCCTCGTGTTTACCGCTTGACTGATTCCAAGAGAGAATCCGTCCCCAGTGGTGGGGATAAAATTTTGACAGTTACGGTAGAGACCTTTGCCACAGTTACGGAGATAATACTGCATGTGAGTTACGCACCAATGAACCGGCAGATTTAAAAAATTACTTGAGAATGGGCAATGATGCTTTTCATTTATTATTAGAATTATTGTGCCATAAAATTACAAAGTAAATCACAAGTATGAGAAGTATAATTAGAAATTAAATATTAAAACTTCTCTATTTCTACGATACTACGAAGTTGTCATACTACAAATTGTTAACATACTATAGTACTCTAGTATGTTTATTAAACTACTTTAATCCTTTGAAATTTCGTGGGATGGTTCGGTATGGTTCGGTGGTCAATGTGTTAAATATTAATCCATTTTCATGAACACATACATGTATGATCTATTGAATTCTCATTTTGCATTTGTATCGATCATACACGCGTATGTCGATTAGATTGCATATATTATACATGTACACATACTGTGATACACACGTAAGAAGAAATGGATTTTATTTTTAAAAAATTCAGTAGGAAAATAAGAAACTAGAATGTAGTTTAACATTTTGTTAAAATTACAGAGTGTATTCTTGCTCTCAACGTATAATAATATTTTCTGCATTTTTAAATTTTAAAAGTTTATATACATACATTCTGCACGTTTCTATACATATGTATATTCTTCGAACGTGTTTAAAACGTAGCATCAAGTAATACAAACATAACACTTACTCTTATATAACTTCAATGATACTATAGTTTACCCCCAAATTAATGATTTAGAGCCTGATTGTCAAACTTGATTTGATGAATAAGAACGAGGATTAGAATGAAACCGTTACAAGTTTAAATTGATTATGTGATAATTATAATTGTATCACTATTATCTTACCTGTTCCAAGAAGACTCTTGTAAAATGCGATGGATTAACTGAGACTTTCCCTCCCGCACATATTTATGTAAATAAGAAACTTTTCCTTTCTTGAAAATAAAAAACGTCTCTTCAAGTTAGAACGCTTATTTGGCACTAAAGAAGTTAAACTAATGACGAGCAGACTTCCTAAAAATGTCGTAGGATAGATAAATTTGAAGTTGAAACCTTGAACCCCAGTCGCTTTAATGAAATTATTTGAATACACAATATGTTTGTTCGTCTATTATACATTTGTCGTACGGTCAATTCCTTACATGATATTAATGAAAAAAATGTTTCTGGCTTCAATATTTTACCCGTAAATATCTGTTCGAAAGTATCGATAAAATATGACTTAATTTAATAAGAATATAAAATTTTGTTAACAGAAGGAATTTAACAGCAAATAATCACTTTTAAAATAAATTTTGTGAGTTGACAAATAAAATAAAGATCACATTAAATATTTACTGCTCGTTCCCTCTAAATATATTTTCCATTTCTAAATATCTCACAAACGTATAAGATCTGCAGTTTAATAATGAGTTTATATGAAATGTACCGATATGCGAGTGATATCATCAGGACATTTAATAAATATAAAACGACCGCCGCATCAACGTTGACTATACGCTACTATAAGGTTCGCGCGTGTTCCTACACTTCTACGGTTCTCCATTGAAACAAAAACATGATTTGCAACTTTTGTTAACACCGTCTGTAGTTGTCTATTTTTCATACACTCATTTCTTAAATCTCACTGTTTATATCTTTAATGTTAATTTTGTATTCGAAAATGCTCATTATATTGTCTCAATCCTAGTTTTTAAGTCACATATGTAATGTAATGTTAGCATGCACAGCCATGTGCATGCTGCTAATAATCCCATGTGGGGTTCTATAGCTTAATAAAAAGGACACTTTTGTAAGGATGTCGAGGATCTTAGAATGCGATTTCATAAACACGTTTATTTCAGAAAAAGACAAGGACTAGAGGTTACCCTCGTGCGCGCTACGACAACGTTGACTTCTTCTCCGCTCTACACTTTTAACGGTTTTTGCAGTGTAGGCGGTTACATCCCGGAAGCCAATCGGGTGTCTTAATTCTAAGTACGCCCTCCAAGAGGCGACAGGGTGAGGGAAACCAAGCAGTTTATTAGGGTACCCTCGCCCCGAATCCTCGTCGCCTACCTAGGGCCCTTAACGTTACGCATTTGGTCCGCAGATGTCTTAAGGCCTTTGCACACTAGACCGCACCGCCGCCTGACCAGCACCGCACCGCCGCCGACGTTTTGACATTCTTCTATGTAATTTAAATGGGAGTGCGCACATATACCGGCAGCAGCACAGCACCGGATCGCCTCCGTATCGCCACCGGAAAATGTGCGCACACTAGACCGCACCGCCGCCGCCGTTTTGACTTTCTTCATAGGCCTCCTTGGGAGTGCGCACACCTACCGGCAACAGCACAGCATGGGATCGCCTCTCTATCGCCTCGACAGAAGGACATTCTCGGCGAGAATGTCCGAAAAAGTCAAAACTAGATTTGGTCGATCTAGTGCGCCGCACTATGGTCTGGAAACTCGCTTTTTGTAGCCAAAAGTATTTTAGCGTTATTTCAAGATTATTAAGGTTATTTGTTTCGACACCAACTATAATATTATGAAGTCAGAAATATATAGTAATATTTAAAAAATCGAGGTGATCCCTATTTTTTATAAAAATCTGTGCGGTGAAACAATTCGTCATTATTTATTTAAAAAGCTGTTAACTAGAACATTTCAGAGTTCCTCGTGGTCACCGTTTTTTAAATTTCTCGGGTGTAGCATTTGTACATTCGTCGAAGAGGTCTGGGTCTACAAATTACTTTACAGTAAACAGATGTTGTTCGACTCTGCCGACTTCCAGCTCAATAGTAATGATCTGTCATAAACCGCTCCATACAGAGCAGCGCCGGGGGACGGTACCTAAACAAACCGAGTCTATCGTAGGTATGCCTATCCCCATCTCTGCCGCGGCTGTTGGCCCAATTTTTGAGGCCGAAGGTCGTCGCGTTACACAATATGTGTGGCCGCTGCAGCCAATATTTCGAATTCAGTCGAAAATGCGTGTGAAACAAGGCCTGCCTCTTCCACTCTGAACCAATCGGCCGCGCATTCGTATCTAGATACGTCACCGCAGTCCTGCCGGGGAACCTTCTTCTAAGCTTCGCATCAATACAATGTCACCACTTCGAACCCATACGAAATGGCGTCTTGCCACCCCCTACAATCGTGTAGTAGTGGGCGGTAACAGTTTAATATCGTAGCCCACTCCTATAACTCACAGCTTACGTCCTATATCATGGAGTTAATCACACGGGAATTTCTTAGTAAAAATAGTATCTATCGAGTCATTGGGAAACAAGAATGCACAGGTTACCTGAAAGATGGCAACAAGTCCTTACAAATAATGGAAATTATATCATTGAATAATATGAAACACGTATTTTTATAAATTGATTCAAATGTTTTCTTTGAAATACGGCAGAACTTTCCCTCCAATCTAATATATTTTTATAACAGTTTCAAGTACTCAATATTTGCAATTTTTGATGCTCCACGAATTAAAAAACTGAATTTCAAACAGGAAGAATCGTAGAATACGACCGTATTTTTAAAAATATTTTTACACTTTAACCGGTGGTAGAATTTGCAGAACAAAGATGTTTCCAATATATTTTCATTAAGAAATTACATTTGCGATAACATGATGAATTATTTAAGAAGTATTTTATATGTATAATTTACATATGATAAAATACATATAAGGATGTGCGATCCTGTTTCAGCGTTTTGCTTAATCTGAATTTCACGATTTTGTCTTCAGAATGATATATCTTAGGACAAAATAATCTGAAATGAATAATAATTTGGATTTAGTAGCTTGGAAGA
This sequence comes from Halictus rubicundus, assembly GCF_050948215.1. Lineage (NCBI taxonomy): Eukaryota > Metazoa > Arthropoda > Insecta > Hymenoptera > Halictidae > Halictus > Halictus rubicundus. Next base: position 4,491,393 of record NC_135150.1, on the reverse strand, counting down.
GTTCTTAGTCTGTTGCAAAAAAAATTTTTTAATATCTCAATCTGGAAAAATCGACTTTTGGCCCTAAAAGGCGGCTTCCCTACATATGCTTGACTTTACGATTCCCTAGTAGCATTTATAGTTGTCATTTTGTTGGGCCTTGATTGCGATATTGGTTGGCCAACCGTTAAAAATGTCGCCTTTTTATGCAAGTGGGCCATCGGTCATCATGTATGTAGATGCTACGATCTGAGGTACTAGATACGTCAACAAATTCGCTTCGCCCCCTACTCGCTTCGCTCATCAACCCCGCGACTTCGTCACTCGGAGTTTTTGCGTGACAGAACTATCCTATACAATAGAGAGATATCTAAAACACGAGATATTCGAGCGTTTAGAAACGCGGTTTCCAGACCGCATAATATCACGTTCATTATCAGTGACATTAAGAACCTTTGATTATCAATTTTTAGAAAATTTCGATGACATTTTGAATTTTGACCACAAGTGAGCATTGTAAAGGGAGCATTGTGAGCCTTAAAATAATTCTACAATAGTTTTGGCAATAGATTTGGTGCGGTGCTGGTCAGGCGGCGGTGCGTTCTAGTGTGCGGCAAACAGCACCAGCGCGGCGTCAACGCGACGCCGGCGGTGCGGTGCTGGTCAGGCGGCGGTGCGGTCTAGTGTGCAACGGCCTTTACGGTACGTCAACGGCTATTGAGACCTTTAGCTAAAATACGAAGTCTCTAATAAATCATCATAAAACATAAAGTTCCGCTAAATCTCAAAAATAGCCTGAAGTCACGTCCGCACCGTAATCATAAACTGCGCCCTTGGCCGGCCTATGGTTGCGGCCCGCATGGGTCGCGGTCGCTCGAATTCCTTACACTTTCTCAATCAGCCCTTAAGAAATTTTAGCCGTTGCTTGTTGTTAGAAGAAGTTAACGAGTTATAGAAATAGTTTTTCTATATCAATTAATCATAATGCTAAGACCAAAATGAAAATAAACATCAAAAATGGCTCATATGGAATTTCGGTCATTAAATATTTTACAAATTAATCGATTGTCCGAGTCCCGAGAAGTGTTATTTGAAGGTCTAGGAATTTGTAGTTCTTCTCAATACTCTTTGTATACTTTCAGATTCACTTTAATTTAACATTATTTCTACGTAGGTCATGATTTAAATTTTGGTACACTTATTTTGAGATAGGCTTTTAATTATCTCCATGTACTGTGCTATTTTGCGTTGCTTTCCAATTCATTTCCAATTAACAAACACTAAATTATATAGTTTTTATCTCCACTTCATCCAAATATATTTCTTAAGTAGTTGTAGAGTACTTACATTTAGAATAGTTTAGCACAGCCGAATGATATCGTACAGGGAGTCTTTAAATAGCTGTCATTGTAAATAATTGCGAAACCGTGGATATTATTTAAACAGTTAAAGAATGTTTTTTTATGATTCTTTAGGTACACCATAACGATGTGAATAAACAATTTTTGATGTGTCAGTTTGAAGATCATTTGAACGTAGAATGTCATATTTTTTCCACATAATGAAATAAATGTGCCACAACAAAGTGTCCTTTCTTCCATACACAATATTGGAGAGTATAGTGTAACTGAGGGGTGTAATTTGGAACATACACTGTAAATAAAACGACCAAGCAGAAGCATTTCTGTGCTTGTCAGTTCCAAAAACATAAACTCTATTACAATCTTGAATTGATCAACCAGTCAGCTGTATTTAACGACTATATCCATCATGGAGAAATGGCAGTATTTTGAGTCATGACGACTATATCCGTCATCGCTTGATTCTCGCGACACACATAGCTGCGTGCTCTGAAAAGAGGTCGCCACAGCTACCTGGTAAAAGATTACAGTCAATTCTCGACATATGTCAACAACACGGGACTTACCAGCGTTGTGTTTCATATAGGAGACATACCCGAGCTGTGTTATATTTACACTCCTCGGCGTTCGAGGCCTCTCGAGCTTCGCAACCTCTCGCGGGGTATACCCCGCGGTAGTGGGGATAATTCCGCGACGTTTATCATCCAGGCCTCGGCGTTATTTACAGAAACAGCATAACTCTTTTCAAATTAGTCCAAATAACTTTAGTGTTTTTGAGAAGTTAGAAGGATTAGTTTATTAGACGAGATGTAAAAAATTTTTTACAAAAATTTGAATTGTTCGGAATCGTGAAAGAAATAATAAAATTTAAATTGAAAATTTAAAGAATGCGTTTGATTCGCTCGAGTAAATTATATCCATGCTGAAAATTTCACCGATATTGGTTACTTCGTTTACGAGTTATAAACGATTAAAAGTGGGAAAATTGCCATTGTTCACGATTTTCGACTTAAAATCGCGCTTTTAATCGTTTATAACTCGTAAACGAAGTAACCAATATCGGTGAAATTTTCAGCATGGATATAATTTATTCGAGCGAATCAAACACATTAAATTAAATTAAATTAAATTACATTAAATTTTCAATACAGGTTTAGATAAAAAAGCTGAAAAAAGCTGAATAACGCTGTCCAAAGACCCCAGTTCACAACACTCGATGAATCACAATACTAAGGGATAGTTCAGACACGGCGGAAACAGCGCATTTGAACGAATACGAACACCTTAACGTAAATAAGCACCGCGCGGAAAGTTAAACGAAACACGGCCCTGAACGGTTCTAGGGTAACTGACGAGAAGTCCTCCCCCACTCTGTGACCAGGTCCCTTAAGAACATGTGGTCATTATTCTTTTGAGGGAGGCACAACCTTAGGTATAGGCCATAGAAAAGATTCCTAACCTTCGAAGCAGGAGTCAACGAATGCGCCCGTCGGTTATTGGTACAACTTCGAGTTGCCAGCAATTATCTCGAGCAATCGTCTATATATGTATATACATATATTCAGCACATTTTAGTGCGTATATACAATTGTATTGTGCACTATGTACCTAATCCACGTGTTTATAATGAATGAAATTTATTTTTTTTTGTCATTCCAAGCATTAGCAAAATTAAGACACAGTATTTTAGTCATTGTACAGTATAATAGCCACTATCATAGCATCTCCAAGAAATTCAAGTTATTTAGTCTCGAAAAAGAAATCTTTAAGACCTCTGAAATAAAACGTCACGAAAAAGACGTCTTTAAGACGTCTGAAATAAGACGTCTGAAATAAGACGTTGTTTTTGCGTCTAAGGTGAGACGTCTGAAATAAGACGTCGTTTTTGCGTCTGAAATGAGATGTCTTAAAGACGTCTTTTGTAGACGTAAGACTTTCAGACGTAAAATGGATGTAAAAAAGACGTCTTTAAGACGTCGCGTGCTATGTGGGAAGCCTGCTCAATTTCATCCCCTTCGGTCAGTAATGCGTGCAGTCACGTGTAGAGTCACGTCGTGTCTTCGATGTTAGATTCTTCTAGTGAGATCGGGTTAAAGTCCCCTTCGAATCAAGATAACATTATAGATTCCGTTATTTCGGTAAAACTTCTATTTGGCATTCAACAATTACTCTTAGACCCTGCTTTGCAAGTGTGACAAAACCGAGCATCTCTAGGTAACAATACTTCCATTGTATATTGTACATTCAATTCAATCGCGACACCAACACTTGTAATAAACATTTAATTCAGAATATATTCTTAATTAACAATTAATTAACAAATTGAAACCATATTCCTGGAGTGATAACCCTTCGCCGGCCTCTCACTCTACTCGCAGCCTTAACTCGTAGCAATTAAAAGAATATTTTTTTTTAATTTCTTATCAGAATTTATAACCAAGTAAAAACTAATTAACTTTAGTTCGAAACGTTTTTGTATTAGATTACACTGTCCAACACCAAAATCGTTCTGCAATACCTGTTGGGTGATTCTTATACACTTTGTCATCCTAAAACCAAATCTGAAAGCAGAATTGCTCCATCACGCAACGTTTTCGAAAAATATTGGGTTTTGTAAAAATGCACGATTTTGATAAAAAATGACGTGTTACGCAAAAACTAAACACGCGAGAAAGTTCAAATTTGAGTCAAGAGATAGAGGGGACTCTCCTCTACAAATTCATATAGTCAATTACATTTTTATGTATTTCCTAATAGTTGTAAATGGTTATTAAAGTTTGAAAATGTGCCGACGCGGGTACTTTCCACGCTCTATTTTTGTATTTATGTGAAAAATCCTTTATCTGGCAGGAATTTTGTATACAGGAATGCATTCTACAGACATTTCTGGTAAAGAAACCATTCACGAAAAGTATTTGGTTCCCTTAATATACGAGAAGGTTCAGAAAATATTAATTGACAGCTTGTGCGCGACGCGTTCGCGCCAGGCGGCCATTGCAGCCTTTTCTCGACTTGCCAGGGCCGTCGCTATGCGTAGTCGACGTTAGTACCACTCAAGTATGTCTTTGCTTACTATTTACATACATTTTTTTTGTCTTTTTTGGTTGCCAATCATTACAAAAGATTATAAAAATACGAATTATATTCACATTTCATTTTTACAAAAACCAATATTTCCGAAAACGTTGCGTGATGGAGCAATTCTGCTTTCAGATTTGGTTTTAGGATGACAAAATGTATAAGAATCACCCAACAGGTATTGCAAAGCTCGAAAAAAGTTTGATTTTGTTCGACAGTGTTGTCGAAAGTAGCTGAAAAATCATGCCAATGATTACGCGATACACCCTGTATATGTAGGGTTATGAATGAGACACTGTATTAGAATGATTGTTTAGTGTGATTGTGCACGCGACATTGTGGCGCCAACGTGTTTGGGTCCGGCGTGAAAGGAAGTCTGTTTGGGCCGAAGTGTGAAAGAAGAGTGTTTGGGTCACGGTGACAAGAGTAAAGTGTTTAGGGGCGCCAAGCGCAGGACGTACGTGACTGTTTGGGTTTTCCGAATGTATGTGAAACTGATAGAGAGAGAATGAGAGTGCGAGAGAGGAAGAATAAAAGTGGGCCTTGGATAAAAGGGACGAATGCGAGGGATGCTGTGTCAGTAGAGCGAAAGTCGCGAGCGAGTGAGTTGATAAAATATTGAATATTGAATTGTCGCTTGAGAGTCGAGTTGTCGAAATAGAAAAGAGTACTTTAGCGAAATCGGTGTCCAATCATTTCACCCGTCACGTCACACCTAAGACGTAGGAGTTCCTCTTAAAATATTCCTACATAAGTTTCTTCTGTAAAGAAATCAAGTACATTAAAAGGTATATATTTTTTCTTCGGAATATACCGGTTGGGAGTCAAAAAACACGGGGGCGCAGGATACTTTCGTGACGATAAAGGAAACGAGATAATAAACGAGAAAATAAAGTGGAAAAATACTTTGGACGCGAAATATATTAGCTGCCTCGCTTTTCTTTCTCGTGCTTCGCGTTTACGTACATGCGCCCGTGGTATAATGCTAGTGCACACAATCCTACACACATACGTGTCAATGTTGTAACAAGCACTGGCACCTGCTACAATTGGCTCACCTTTCCGTTTCACCTGTGTGCCTTTCATTCGGTAACATTTAGACGTTGAAACATCATAGTGGGTATAATTTTTTCATTGTATTGTTTCATTAAATGAAATTATAGTACATATTTGGAAAAGTTAATCCACGCTTACCCTTTTTATCACAAAATCATTACAATTTTGTTGATGGAAATAATGGTGGTTTTTTGTTTCAAATGACTAGACTTTTTTAAATATTATTTCTGAAACCTCTGGGGGGGGGGGGGTATTTCTGCTTACATACATTCTGTGACCACATTAATGTGACCACTTGTCTATATTAAACAAAATCTAACTAACACCAATTATCTGAAGCATAATTGTTATTTTTTGATGCCAAAACATTTTTATTGTTATAGCCACATGTTTTGTGAAAGTAGAGGCAATAGTTGTTTGTGTATTGGGAACAAGGCAAACAAAAAACGGTCATCCTTTGTCACTAGGTATAACAAGTTGTCACAAATAAGAGGGATTTAATAGAACCAATTATCTACTATTGGAATTATAATAAACATATTAAAGAAATGTGATTCAAGTGCATCCAAATTGATTTGAAATTTGAAATGTAATAAAAACAATTTCGTTTCTTTAATACTGTGTTTAACATTATTCTAATATTTTATACTAATTTTGCCTTATACGTGTACATATTCTTTCATTTAATAGCAAAGAAGCTTGTTCTTCTATAAAAATTTCGAACGATCACATTAATGTAGCCTAGGGCTGTAGGTATATCTGTATGTGCGTATATGAGTGTGTAAATTACAGTACCTTATCATAGTTTCCTTGTCAGGTATAATTACATGTCTCTATACATGCCTATATGTAGATTACATTCTTTTAGAAAAGTGAAGACATAAAGACAAGCTATAATATTTGGTTTCGCAATTAACGCCCCCATATTAAGGGATACTTGTAACTTTATTCTTCGAAAATTGCGAGAAGATTAGACGATCATATGTAGCTTGTAGTGTATAACTATTAATGTAGGTATTCTTAGTGAGTATGTAGTGTGTTCAGCTTAATTTAATGATACCAAGAAATGATAAGAGGAGTATTGTAAGCAAGAGAAGATCTGTAAAAACTAGACTGCGGATCTTTATGCAAAATAAAAATTGTCCGAGATGTAAATGTTGTTACGTATGGAGACGTTCTCCACGTTTATTTCGATTAGAATTTCTAATCTCTTTTCTGAGAACGAAAAGCGTCCCAACAGGCCCCTTTTATTAACGAAAGATACTGTATGCCTTCTTTATATCAAAATCTCTAGACACTCCCTTCTGGCATCCGTTAATCAATATTCTGATAGGAAATAGCCCGGATAACCTTCATTAACCCCTTTTAACGAAAATCTAACTGAGGCCTGCTTTTCATTAGAAGTGACAAAAAATGTGACTGTGACCCTACGCGACATCAAATCTTAAACAGAGTACCCCTTTCATTTTCAAGGTATATAAACCCATTCGTTTTCATCCTCTTCGGTTAGTCGAGAAGCGGTTCAGTCAAGATTCAGACGCGGTTCAGTACTCGTGCAGTCACGTCGCGTCAAGTCTAGTGAGATCGGGTTAAAGTCCCTTTCGAATCAATTCATAACCTTATAGATTCCGTTAGTTCGGTATATATTCTATTTGGCATTCAACAATCGCCATCTAACCCCGCATTGCCAGTGCGTCAACACCGTGCAACATAGGTAAACAATTCCTCTAATTGTACATTTATTATATTCATTCGCGACACAAACAACAACACTTGTAATAATTTCAATTCAGAATAAATTGTCTTGTTTGTTAACTCGCGTACCCTTAATTATTGCCTAAAATCCTAATATAATAGTTGAACATTCCCACACGATACAATCTAACCGCTCGGATTGTATCAATTAAATTATATAGAAGTTACGAGGCTTACTAATACTTAAATTCAATTCAACAAAGATTTCTCCAACCTAGTGGCTCCTCGATTTCGCATTGAGTGCGTCCGCGAAATTATACCATCCTAGCGGATCCCCGATTTCGCATTGGGTTCTTCCCTATCCTAGCAGCTCCCTGATTTCGCATCAGGTGCGTCCGCGCTCTTATACAACCTCCTTTCGTATCGGGTTCGCCGCGTGTTCCCTAGTGACTCCCCGATTTCGCATCGGGTGCGTGCACGAAGTTTCATCCTCCTAGTAGCTCCTCGATTTCGCATCGGGTGCCTAACTAACAATTGAAACCATATCCCTGGGGTAAAAATCCCCTCGCCGGCCTCTCGCGTTGCTCATAGCCCTGGCTCGTAACAATGTCCAGAAAGTAAATATTTTTTCTTTTAATAATTTTGACTAATCTATTTTTCTCATAAGTGCATAAAATCCGCAGTCCAATAATCAGCGTAAAGACGTTAGAATTTATAAAAGTCTCAAAAAGAAAAAATATTTTCATTTTTATACCTACAGGATGACGTGAAAATATTTTCGAAAAAGGTTTTGAATGTGAAAGTTGATGCTTCAAGCTTTCAAGTGTGCCCACGTGAATTGTATTTCTTTTATGAAGTTATTTAGTTTAAACGTAAGCCTTTTTCATCGACAATTTGTGATCCTGTAAATTTACACTGCATGTACATGAACAATACACAAACGAAATATTTAATATTCTGAAAATCAGATATTGCCATCCCCCTTATCAATTTGAAACAAGTGTGTTCGGTCCCACCGAGATTTATCTTTAGATTTAGTCAATCGTCGCGAGGCAACAGCTGCGTAGAATTAAAGCTGAAAGCCATAAATAATGCCCTTCTCCGATTTCTAGCCATCCTTCGAAAACTAGAAGAATGCTAATTCTCGAGTGGCCGTACGCACGGTCCTCGAGGGTTTTTTTAGCTGATGGCATTGGAAAGTGGCCATAAAAGTTCAATCCGGGAAATCCTCGCTCCGCGTACCACCCGCAATGTACCGGAGGTCTCGGATTCGAACAAAGCGGGCCTTATAGCCCGCTCAAGCGTCGACCAGGCCAAGAGCGCAACCCCTCTTGTGCCACACGTGCGCGTGCCCCTTAACCGTCGTCACCGGACCCAAGTTAAGGGGCAATAAATTCGTCGCGAGCCACTTAGGCTAAATACTCGGGCTGTTCCGGGGTCCTGCAATTCGTTTTTTTCCAACTTTCCTGGTTTGACTTGTGGGTGGAGACTTCCCCCTCCACCGGTGAGGGTTGTCCGGAAGATTCTTCCCCTTCAGGTCAGCCAGCGAATGAGAATGACTTTTCCCCCAAATTGGGATGATTTCTCGGCACCACCGAGGTGACCAGCGAGCGGACCCCGGGACAGAAGACAGACCGAGCGTGCATTCGGAGACTCGCATAGACTCGAACAGAGGTTAGACTCGAACAGAGGTTAGTCTCGAACAGAGGTTAGACTCGAACCGAAGTTAGACTCGTTACTCGGAGACTCGCATAGAAGTGAGACTAGACTCGTTATTCGGAGAACACAGAAGTTCGACTAGACTTCGTTAGTTACTCGATCAGACAAACTCTTTACTCGGAAATTCTTCCTATTTCGTGTACCGCGAGAGTCTACTGGCTCCGTGAAACAGTTGCCTAAAGTTAATTCCGCAGGCAACAATTTGTTATTTGTTACGTTTTAATAAAACATATTTAACCCGAACGAAACAATTCAAAGTGTTTATATATATTTTTATTGCCGCTTCAACAGTGATAAGTAAAGTACAGTGATAAATGTCCAGAGTGAAAATGCTTGAACAATGCAAAATAAATTAAATGAATCGGGCACGTTTTTACACATGGATCGAAAAGAATAATATTCGAAATTGACTATCAATTTAAAAAACACAAAAACTTTAACTACAGACATAAAAATATTTGTAAAAAAATTAGACCAAAGTATGGATTGATTCGAAAAAAGATAAACGGAGCGATTCATTAAATTAGTCAAATTAAACTAAAAAAAGAAGACGTGTTTTTTCTCGAAAATGCTACACATTTAAACGTTTGTGAAAACTTCGAAGAAGTTTCGTAACTGAGACCACCATAGATTAATAGTTGAATCTTCCTTAAAAAATAATGTAAGATTTTTTTTTAGTCGGTTTATCCAGCTTTGAATGAGAGGTTTGCCGTCAACTTTACATTAGTAGAAGTTTCACCATGAGTGCTTTACACGATCGAATTTGTTCCTCATTTTTGTTCGATAAACCAATGAAATAATATCGTACATTAATTTTCAAGGAAGGTAAAACTTCGTGAACGAACCCAATGCGAAATAGGGGAGCCACTAGGTTGGAGAAATCTCTATTTGGACTATGTAATGTCGCGAACGGACCTGATGCGAAACTAGGGAGTCGCTAGGATAGTTAGTAGGCCTCGTAACTAATATAATTTAATTGATACAATCTGAGCGGTAAGATTGTATCGTGTGGGAACGTTCAATGATTAGATTAGGATATTGGACGATAAAAAGGGCTGACTGAAATGAATGGCATAAGTGTTGGTGCCGTGACTGAATGTATAATAATGGTAGTTTTACCTAAAGGTGCTCGGTGTTGACGCACTGGTAATGCGGGATCTAAGACCAGTAGTTGCTGAATACCGAACTATAACTATAACGGACTATCAGGTCTATTAATACGAAAGGGAACTATAGTTCGATCTCACTGGTACTGACTCTTACGAATGCGACTCGACGTGACTCTACACGTTACTGTACAATTACTAACCAAAGAGAGTGGAAAGTAGATGTCACGTAGGGTTACATTCTAGTTTTTGTCGCTTCCAATTAAATCGGGCCTCAGTTCGATCTTTGTTAAGAAGGGTTAACGAAAGGTTATCTAAGGCACTTCCTGCCAAAGACAATCTTGAACAGATTCCACTATGAGAAAGTTGAAGGGAATCTGTTCTCCATACGTAACAATCTCAATATCTATCACACTTTTTTTTTTTTGAAGATACGATCAAATCTAGAATACAGAAACGGGCTAAACTTTACTTCAGGAAACCAGAAACTTTTAACTTCGTTATGCAATCCTTTTAGATTTTGGCTAGAAAATGGCGACAATCCAAGTTTTAATGTTAGTAATTCACTGGTTCAAAAGTTATGAGTGTGTAGACATGTGTGATTGTCAGCGTTTTTGACAGGTACGGGCACCGCCACATTGGTGTGTACTCGGATATCGTCCAACGAGAAGAGCCGCGAGAAGGTTGGTCGGGGTTAGGTTCGTGTAGAGATGCGTAGTGGGCCGGCAGTTAGGACTACGTTATCGACGGCTTCTGTAGGGTGGATGGCGCCACCGTCGCCATTCCCCTAGAACGCGCCGAACACACGAGTTTCACTCAGGTCTATCCCAGACCGTAGAATAAAACGTGCCTACGGGTTCTTATAGAACCGCAACGAAGTGTTCTTTCTTCCGCCATCCTTCCACGTGGCTTCCTAACATAAACTTAACGTAAAGTAGGCTACGTGCCTCGTCAACCTTCCGAGGCTCCCGGTATTCATCGCGAGTGTATACCATCATACAACCTACACTTCTGTAGGGCGGTCGGGGGGCGTGCCACCGACCGTACGGGCTATAACGTTTGGTATAACGCACGGTATACGTCGCTTCTGGACAGGAGACCGAAGGACGCAGTCTCCTACGGCAACTGCTTACTCCTCGGATGCAGGACGTGTGGTAGTGGGAGAATAAATTCCACGGCTATTCCCGTCGATAGGTGAACGAGCGTTCCCCAGTCTTTATTGGGTTTCACGGCGCGCACAATGATTACAACACAATTTCCGATTCGGTAATTCTGAGATAGAGCTCCACGTGTGTCTGCTCTAGTCGGCATCGATATACTCTCTGTGGTCGTTCGCGCGGCAGCGCGCGCGACGGTTGGTAGCCGGTGCTACCAACTTCGTCGCCGGATAGCGGTTGGGGAATTGCCTGGGGACTTTGGGATTAAATCCCTATGTTCCCCACACTTCGTGTGCTAGTGTTGCCACCTAGCGTCTCTGCACGTTAGTCGATGCGCGATGCTAAGTACACACCAACATGGTCGCCCCTACTCTTCAAAAACGCTCAAAATCCCTCAACATTAAGCACACATAACTTTTGAATCAGTGAATTACTAACATTAAAACTTAAATTTTCGTAATTTTCTCGCCAAAATCTACAGGATTACATTTATAAAATTTAAAAATTTCTGGTTTCCTGAGGTAAAGTTTAACCCAGTAAGGAGTAAATCTAAAATCTGAAGTCTGATAGCTAAAATCGAAGGAAACATTTGTTAACTGACACTTACGACGTTCAAAAGTCTTCCAGATAAATAGTAAACAAATATCCAGCTATGTTATGTCTATACGAACAAAAGATTGTTATATAACAAACCAGACTGTAAGTTGGAAACAGGGTCAAATCGAAGGAATTTTCATGGAGCATTTGCCGTCATTTTTGTGTCCTGAATTCACTCCTGTAATACTTGTCCCGTAGAATGCAACTTTCTATGTAAAAAAACATTATTATACCTTACATAGGAAAGCGCGAAGCCGAATAAAGGGGGACAGAGGAACGACATACTCAACAAAAAACTCGAACGAAATTAAATCGCCAAGGCCCTGTAGGTTATTTGTCAAAGAAGAAACTACTTCCCATGAAGATTCAATTCTCTACCTTGGCTAGCTAAATAGTTAACAGCAAAACATAGATGATGTAGTATTTTCTTAAATTTTACCTACATATTTTAATCGTGTACACAAATTGTTAAAAGTACAACACCTTGCAGCTGTCGAAAAACCTATTACAGATGTTTTTTATCGCCCAATTGTAAGTTCTACTAGCGAAGAATAAAAACGCTCGAAAAACTAGAAAAATGCAGATCCTGTATTGTTTAAGAGTCACAACGTACATATACAGGGTGAGTCACCAAACGTTAGCACCTCAAATATCTTTGTTGTTTCTAAAGATACGTAAAATATGGTAAGGACAAAGTTGAATGGTACAATGGGGCTGACACGATGCAAAAAAAATTTTGTTTTTATGTCATTTTTTTAGAGATATCAAGGTCACCTTGACTTTTTTAAATGGAATAGTCCCTTTCATTAGGAATTCAGTGACTATAATTAGTCCAAGGTCATTCAAGGTCAAGGACAGAAAAAGCGTATAAAACTAAAATATGGAAGCAGAATACCTGTATTTTATAAATGTTCGAAATGATGGCCGTCTGCGTCGATACATTGTTGTAAACCAGCTCTGAAGGAATGTTGAACTCTGATAAGTGTATCCGACGTGATATTCGTACATGCTGTGATGATACGCTGACGCATATCTTCAACTGTTGTTGGAGCATCCGTGTACACGGTCTCTTTTAGCAGACCCCATAAAAAGAAATCCAGTGGATTTAAATCAGGCGAACGTGCTGGTCATGAAACTGTTTCGCCTCGTCCAATCCATCGGTTTGGATATCGAGAATCCAACGTTTCTCTTGCTACTCGTGCATAATGAGCAGGACAACCGTCATGTTGGTACCATATATCGTAGCGATTTTGTAAAGGGACATCTTCTAACAAAATTGGCAGATCTTCTTGCAAAAATTGAGCGTATTTCTGTCCCGTCATCATTCCGTTAACGAAATATGGTCCAATTACTTTGTCGTTCAAAATACCACACCACACGTTTACGCTCCATTGTCTTTGATGATCAATTTCTCGCAGCCAGTGCGGATTATCCACAGACCAATAATGGGCGTTCCGTAGATTAATTGAGCCATGATTAGTAAATGTTGCTTCGTCCGTAAACAAGACATTAGAAAAAAATGAATGATTTTGAAGCAATCCCCATTGACAAAAGTTAATTCTATTTTGAAAATCATTCCCGTGCAATTCTTGATGGAGCGATATGTGGAACGGATGAAATTTATGTCGGGCCAGAATTCGTATTACGCTACTTTGACTTATGCCTGCTTCCCGGGCAATTTTTCTCGTACTCGCGTGAGGATTGACAGCTATAGCTGCTAAAATATTAATTTCATTGTCTTCATTAGTCGTGGGATTCTTCCGTTTGTACTGTCTTGCATGTACACTTCCAGTACTTCGAAACAACCTGTACGTATTAGTGAAAGTATGTCTAGAAGGAGTGTTTCGCTCGGGGTACCTTTCTTCATGAAGTAGTCGGGCCTGCACTGCATTTTTTCTACATTCACAGTAAATCGTGATCATATCACACTTTTCAGTCATCGAATATAACATAGCGGAATCGCGTTTGGAAACATACTGATAGTAGTTTACTTTAACTACGACCATAGTATGTTTACTATTTCCTACAAGTCTCAACAGTGATAAACGTATTCTGCTTCCCTATTATAGTTTTATACGCTTTTTCCGTCCTTGACCTTGAATGACCTTGGACTAATTATAGTCACTGAATTCCTAATGAAAGGGACTATCATTGTAGGTGTTTAAAAAAGGGTGGTTCCATTTAAAAAAGTCAAGGTGACCTTGATATCTCTAAAAAAATGACATAAAAACAAATTTTTTTTGCATCGTGTCAGCCCCATTGTACCATTCAACTTTGTCCTTATCATATTTTACGTATCTTTAGAAACAACAAAGATATTTGAGGTGCTAACGTTTGGTGACTCACCCTGTATGTGTACAATGCCAACTTATTTTCCATAACTACTGCGCCCTAAAAGTTGTTTCTAAACCAAAGTTATTTCTATCGCAGATAGCACGCAACGTCTTAAAGACGTCTGTTTTACGTCCATTTTAGGTCTGAAAAATTTACGTCCTAAAAAGACGACTTTTTCGAAACGTTTTTTAATAAGACGTTTTACAGACGTCTTTGTCGAGACTAAATAACTTAAATTTCTTGAAGCTATTATGATAGCGAATATTTTACTGTACAATGTCTAAAATACTGCTTCTTAACACTAAACCTACCGACACTTCTTGTATACCTATTCTTACCATGCGCGGTGAAAATGACTGGTCCTTATAAAAAGTTATTGTTAATATAATTAAACGTAGATAATAGTCAATTTGTTGCTGAATGAATTAGTAGATGAACAACTTCCATAAAATGACGATACAAATTTAGTTTTATATGATTTCAATTATATAAAAAATAATACGACGCTCTCTCCTCGATTTACAAAATTGTACTGTGTCGTCCAGCTTTGCGGTTTAGATGTATTTGCCATGGAACGTGCGTAAATTGATAGCATCTCATTCATTATGGCGGCTCATTTATTTTGTGTTAGTCATGCCACATTGAGAATAGTCTTTCTTTTATACTGATTGTTTAGGTTTAGAAGAGCTATTAAAATAGAAGAGCTGTTTAAATATTATATTATCTCATGCGGTCAAATTGACCGGCCGCGATAGGTAGGATAGGTTACAAATACTTCTTGGAAATAAATAAATAAAACGAGAAATAAATAATGAGAAATACATTGTATACATACTTCAATTATGTTGTGATTATGTTGTATGTACAAAATTCTACGCAGAAGTTTGAAAAGATCAATTTTATCGGCCATGGTAGGTTTAGATTTAAAAAATATATTTAATTTATTACAAATACGTGGATTAGGTACATAGTACACAATACAACTGCATATACACACTAATATATACAGTATAATATACGTATCTGTATTTATAACAACATATATACAGGGTGTTCACGCTATTACTAGCCAGCGGTTTTCTTGTAAATAGTAAATATTAGAAAAAAATGAAAGAGGAAACGTAGTACTGTTTTTTTTTTATACAACACAATGGCGTATGTAATTTTTTTATATCTGCACTATTTTGTTAGATATTAAGGTGACGTTCAATTTTTTTAAATGGAATGCTGTATATTTTTTTATATCACATGAAAGCGTGTGTCTAGATGAATTCATCCATATACTGCACAGTAACCTTCAAGGTCAGAAATGGAAGAAACATTTTGAAAATTTCATACCAATGTGAAGCTACTTTTCGTACCGAAGTTGTCGGATTTTCTTCAAAATGTAACAGGACTTCTAACTTTTTATCTTCAGAAAGAAAACATTTCCGATTATGACACTTATTTTGCAAAGACCCTGTTTCATTCAAACACTTGGCAAACAAAACAAACTGATTTTCATTTGGTTGCAGTCTGTCCGGATATTCTTCTTTGGTTGATCGACCCGTTATCGCGGATCTCTACCGTCTGCACGAGCAGACCGTCGCCGTTACTCGGCGTAAAGACAGTCGATCCCGCATGCCCGTTTGCGGAGATACTTTTCGAATTCCCCGGTGTCATCGGACCGTCGCAGTCGCACCGCGACTTACCGCGAGACGTGTTCCACCACATCGTGACCGAAGGTCCTCCCGTCGCCGAGCGCGCGCGACGTCTCACCCAGGACAAATTGTCGGCTGCGAAAGCCGAGTTTCAACGGCTCGTAGCCGAAGAGACGTGTCGTCCGTCCAGTAGCCCGTGGGCCAGCCCCATCCACCTCGTACCCAAGAAGGACGGAGGCTGGAGAGTGTGCGGTGATTACCGCCGTCTGAACTCGGTGACCGTACCCGATAGGTATCCGGTGCCTCACCTTCACGATTACTCGGCTAACCTCTTCGGAAAAACCATTTTTTCCAAGCTCGACCTGCAACGGGCATATCAGCAGATACCCGTTGCACCTTCTCATATAGCAAAAACCGCCGTAATAACCCCCTTCGATCTGTTCGAATATACGGTAATGCCTTTCGGCCTCCGAAACGCAGGGCAAACTTTTCAACGGTATACAGGGTGGCCCACATAACTCTGAACAGCTCAATATCTCGAAAACTATGCCATCGATTTTAAAGTTCTTAGTCTTAAATTGCATGGGACTGAAGGGCCTTTCTGACTACATAAACGTGAAGTGGCCTCCCTTCCCCTTTAATGGGGGAGGGGAGGTACCTTTGGAATTTTAAATGGAACCCCCTATAAAATGTTACATATTTAGATTCTACCGGACAAAACAAGTCAATTTTGTCTGAAACATTTTTTTGTCAGATACTTCCACGATGAGATATAACAGTTTGAAGTTTCGAGTTGTAGGTACTTGAAGCGCTCGGAAATAGCGTTATGGAATTATACGCGCTCGAGTCCTTTGCTTATTCATGAAGAAACACAAACAATAATATTTACAATTCTTGAGTTTGACTCACTTATCTATGAAAACGTTTTCAGTTTAGAGCTGTTATTCAAGCAGTAACATTGTGATTATGGCTACTTTTGACACAGAAGTGAATATGTTATTAACGTTAGGTGTTTTTTGAACGTTATGGGATCAAAAAATGTCATGCAACATTTCATAATTTAGAAAAGCGGCTTCGCGAGCACGGTGAATTGTGTAAAAAAACTCGCAATAAACCTAAAGCTGTCACTAATGAAAATAATAGTGCCAGTATTCTTGCTGCAATTACATTAAATCCTCATATTAGTCAACGTACACTTGCACAAACATCACATATTAGTCGTTCATCAATTCAACGAATTTTGAAACGGCAAAAGTATCATCCATATCACATGGTTTTATCACAACAGCTTTCGATAGCAGATTACGATCACCGCGTAAGACTTTGTGAGTGGCTGCAGGCTGTTGTGGAAAATGACTTTTTGTGCAAAATACTTTTTTCCGATGAGGCCACTTTTATGAATTCAGGGCATGTAAATAGACATAATCTGCATTATTGGACCGTGGAAAACCCAAATTGGATGCGATGTGTTCCCTTTCAACATCGATGGTCTTTAAATGTTTGGTGTGGCCTAATAGGAGATTTTGTGATTGGACCTTATTTTTTTCAAGAAACTGTAACATCTGCAAGTTATTGTGATTTCTTAAAAAATCATTTGCCTGCGCTTTTGGACGATGTGCCACTGCACGTTAGAAGAGAAATGTGGTTCCAACAAGACGGCGCTCCACCACATTTTGCAATCATCACCAGGCAATTTTTGAACGAAAAATTTGGGAACAAATGGATAGGTCGTGGGGGACCTCGTCAATGGCCTCCTCGATCCCCCGATCTAACACCATTAGATTTTTTCGTATGGGGATATGTAAAGGACAAAGTTATGTTTGAACCACCGACGACAAAAGAGGATATGAAACAAAGAATACGTAACGCTTGCGCTTCAGTGACTCCCGAAATGTTAAAAAATGTTAGAACAACTTTGATGTTTCCAGTAAATAAATGTTTACAAGCCCGTGGTGGACATTTTGAACATTTAATTTAAAGTACATTTTATTTCTTCACGAATAAGCAAAGGACTCAAGCGCGTATAATTCCATAACGCTATTTCCGAGCGCTTCAAGTACCTACAACTCGAAACTTCAAACTGTTATATCTCATCATGGAAGTATCCGACAAAAAAATGTTTCCGACAAAATTGACTTGTTTTTTCCTGTAGAATCTAAATGTGTAACATTTTATAGGGGGTTCCATTTAAAATTATAAAGGTACCTCCCCTCCCCCATTAAACGGGAATGGAGGCCACTTCACGTTTATGTAGTCAGAAAGGCCCTTCAGTTCCATGCAATTTAAGACTAAGAACTTTAAAATCGATGGCATAGTTTTCGAGATATTGAGCTGTTCAGAGTTATGTGGGCCACCCTGCCGTGCCCTCGGAGACCTTGATTACGTGTTCGCATACATCGACGACATCCTCATCGCCTCCTCGAATCGCGAGGAGCACGAGTGTCACCTCCGCACCGTTCTGCAACGCCTGCAAGAACATTCCCTTCAGTTAAACCTCGCCAAGTGCGAGTTGGGCAAGTCCCGCCTTGAATTCCTCGGGCACGTCATCGATGGGAACGCGTCCGCACCCATCCCTGACAAGGTCAAGGCCATCCTCGAATTCCCGAAACCCAAGACGATTGCGGAACTCCGCAGATTCGTAGGCATGACCAATTTCTACCGGCGTAGTCTCCGTAACGCCGCCGTAACGCAAACACCCTTGCACGAGTACCTCCTCGAATCTAAAAAGAACGACAAGCGCGAGATTCTCTGGACCTCTCAAGCAGAAGAAGCGTTCGCACGAGTCAAATCAGACCTCGCGAACGCGACCCTGTTGAATCATCCTTCTCCCGACGCCGCCACGCGTCTTGTCACTGACGCATCCGACTGCGGAATGGGAGCATCGCTCGAGCAGCGATTGCAAGGATCGTGGAAACCGTTAGCATTCTTCTCTCGGAAGTTTACCCCCTCTCAACGAAAGTATAGCGCGTACGATCGCGAGCTAACCGCTGCTTACGAAGCCCTTAAATACTTTCGCCATTTCTTAGAAGGTCGTCACCGACCACAAACCTCTAACGTACGCGTTCCAGCAACGCGCAGATGCCACGCCAGCTACGTCAGCTATCCTTCATCTCACAGTTCACCACGCGATTCGAGTATCTCCCAGGCTCCGAAAACGTCGTCGCCGACTCTCTGTCACGTGTCGATACCCTGCACCTCGCCGCGGACATCTCCTTAGAGGAGCTCGCGAAACTTCAGGAAGCCGACGAGGAGCTCAAAACCCTCCTGTCTTCCACCGACCACTCGCTGGCTCTACGGCGAATTCGGTGGGGACCCACTCACATAGCAATTGTATGCGATCTCTCCGGAGAAGTACTCCGTCCATACATTCCGGGACCGTCGCGTAGAGCAATCTTTGATAAATTTCACGGACCCGCGCATCCGAGCGCGAAAGTCACAGACCGCGTGATCCGTAAACGTTACGTCTTGCCGCGCATGCATCAGGACATTGCGACGTGGTCGCGTGAGTGCCTAGACTGTCAACAGTCGAAGGTCACGCGTCACAATCAGGTAAAACCGGAAGATTTCGTCGCCCCAGACGAACGCTTTCGTCATGTCCACATGGACATCGTCGGCCCCTTGCCATTGTCGGAAGGCTATCGTTACTGCCTGACAATGATTGACCGTTTCTCGCGGTGGCCGGAAGCAATTCCGCTCGCGAACATTGAAGCAAACACTGTCTGCCGGGCGTTCGTAGACCACTGGATTTCTCGTTACGGCGCCCCCGAAACCCTGACGACAGATCAGGGCAGTCAATTCGAATCTCGGCTTTTCTCAGCGCTTCTTAAACTCTTCGGTTGCCACCGAATCCGAACCACCGCGTTCCACCCTGCCTCGAATGGCATTATCGAGCATTGGCACCGATGCCTCAAAACAGCGATACTCTGTCACGCGAACCCTACGTGGTCACGCGTGCTGTCGACCATCATGCTGGGCCTCCGTAACAACGTATTAGACACGGGCTCGTCACCCGCCGAATACCTATACGGTACGTCACTTCGTATCCCAGGCGAGTTCGTACTCCCTGACGACGGACCCGCCGACCCTCAAATATTCATTGAGGAATTTCGAGAGCACATGCGCAGCGTCAAACCTGTACCGGTTTCCCAACGTCACAAAAAACGCGTTTTTCTGTTTAAGGACATTAACACATGTACCCATGTATTTCTACGCACCGGTCCTAACAAAAAAGCACTCGAGCGACCATACACCGGTCCGCATAAGGTCATAAGCCGACCCTCCGACCGCGTCCTCGAAATTACGGTTAACGGGAAACCACGCTCGGTAAACATCGAGAACGTTAAGCCTGCGTACCAGTGCCGCGAGGACCTGGAAAACGTTCCCAGGTCAACTCCTGTCGCGAACCAACACACCGCGCTACGCACGTATGCGCGAAACAAATCAGTGCGAATCATTTCGTCCAAATAGCCCCCCTGCCAGCGAGCGTCTAGCTTGTAAGTTGTACATAAATTGCGACGTAGATTTAAGACTCAATGTATAGTAGTATAGTTGCGCACCCATTGTAAATAGAATAAGTTAGGCACAAGTGCGCACTCATGTACAAATAAAACATACCGAGATTGTTGCGTCTGCGCGCACACGCACTCGGGGGGGGGAGTGTGTAGGGTGGATGGCGCCACCGTCGCCATTCCCCTAGGACGCGCCGAACACACGAGTTTCCCCTCTCGTGTCGAACGCGGGAACAGCTCGCGTGCGAGCGGAAACTCGTCCATCTCTTCTTTCGCTGTATCGCGAAGTGATCGGACGCGTCCGCGAAGATCTCTAGTCTCGCTCTATTGTATTCACTCAGGTCTATCCCAGACCGTAGAATAAAACGTGCCTACGGGTTCTTATAGAACCGCAACGAAGTGTTCTTTCTTCCGCTATCCTTCCACGTGACTTCCTAATATAAACTTAACGTAGAGTAGGCTACGTGCCTCGTCAACCCTCCGAGGCTTCCGGTATTCACCGCGAGTGTATACCATTATACAACCTACATAACGAGAGGCTGGACCGCCCTCTGGCAGTGCCGATGCGATAACGGCAGTCGCGAGCGCTCTCCCTGTGAAAGTTCGAAAATCCCAAGGGACGAATAGTAACGCGTTTTGAACTTGGCGTGACGCGAATTTCCAGGACTGTAGCCGTGTCCCAGGGTGAACCGGACCTTTTTTTTCCTCTCAGGAATGCGAGAAACATCAACGAGAGGCGCTCAGGGGACGGCTTTGGAGAGAATCCTGTGTGGAGACAACGAGGGAAAGATCGAGGCCGGGTTCGCCAACCTGGTGGCGCCGACGAATGATGTCGGATAGAACGAGAAGATCATCTCCACCCCGTCGCCGACTCGCCCAGGAAGAAATCAGGATCCGACGCGGGAGTGACTCGAGACCTCCCTCCGCGGGAATCAGTCATCGGGGACCATCGCCAAGGACTTCGCGATATACCAAATGCCGTGGGCCCCGGACCGCCGGGCGCGGCCCAGCTGTGCGAGCGTATGCGATAGGTCCGAGCGTCGCGCTGGGGAAGGAAAATTTAGGAAAATGGGGGACGCCTTGCTTCCGCGTTGTCGAGCCACAGCGAAGAAGGTGACTGTGTCGTTGGCCGTAACCGTGTTCTTATGTTCTTATTTCGCGTTGGCTCGGTTAGAGTTTTTGTGGGTCGCGATTCGCGTCGCGAACGACGGAATCTCGGTAGGGCTGAGAGTCGCGCGAGACGTAGGGTCGCGAAGGGCGCGAGACCGTCGCACAGTGGGCAATTTGGAGAAAATCGGATTCAAAATCAAGGAACTTTCGATAGGAATGAGGTAGAGCGATGAAATTTTTTTTAAATGAATGCTGCAACTTTGTAGAATAAGGGAAATATAGAGAGATTGTGGTACGACCGTTTTTCAACCTCGAGAAAATTCGTTAAACGCGCACAAATTCAAGAAAATTTTAGTTTTTTCAATACCACGCGCGGAAAAAAATTTTTTTAACATGCTATACATCATTTCCCATAGATTTTTTCACGCTGATTTCAAATCTGGTCTCAAAATTTGTCTACGACCTCAGGATTTTGCAAAAAATAGATTTTTGTGACAAAAACTAATGAAGTCATTTTTTCGTTGAAATGATTGGATGGTAATAATCTCCCTATTTTTCCCATATTCTACAAAGTTTCAGCTTTCATTTAAAAAAAATTTCATCGCTCTACCTCATTTCTATCGAAAGTTCTTTGATTTTGAATCCGATTTTGTCCAAATTGCCCACTGTGCGTCGGTCGTCGTGCGGGCGGGTTGATCGAACGCGAATCCGGACGGAAAGCGGGGGCCGCGTGACCGTCATGGAACGGTTGTACGTCGCCGGGTTCGTAACGCTGAGTCGCAGATTCGCGGGGGACTCGCCTTGCAGTCGATTTTTGTGGAAAAGTCGCCAACCTCGAGACGTTCCTACGGTGGGACGACGCGACGCGTCCGTATCGCCGTTTCCGACTCGTTCCGACGACAGCGGTCAAAAGTAGAAATCCTTTCGCGTATTCCAGCGGAATCCGGTCGCTTCTCGCCCGGTAATTGCCGAAAGACGACGCCGTACATCGCGTCCGCGACCGTATTCGACGCGAAAGAAATAGTTCCGGGCAACCAAAAACGCGAGCGGCCGAACACCCGTCACAAAAATTATTGTAATCGCGCCGACTTCACCCTTGATAGCTGCCGGGCCTCCCCGGAAGCTCCCATGTATCATCCGCGAGAATAAATGAAAGTAGAAGCCGATCCCCGACTATTCTTTATTGTGAGAAACCTTCCCGCCGCGGGGAACGTCCCGCACTCCTTCCGCGTAGAACCCTGACCCAGGCTGTAGTTATCCAGGGTATCGCACGGCCCTCGCAGATACGAAACCGTGGTTCGCGTTTCGCGTCTCGGTCGAGATTCGCGTGGCACTTGCGAGTGCCTGGCGTTCGTTCACCGTTCCGACCAGAAAACTTCGCGAAAATCGAATCTGCGAGTTGCCGTTTGTTCCGGGTGGACAGCATATCGCGCGGTCGAGCGTGCCCGGCCTCCTTTCCTGTAAATACCCGGTGTCGCTCAGATTTTCGACTATCGTATTGATACTGGACCTGCTCTGCCCTGTCCCTTTGTGCTAATTCTTCAGCGAACTCTTCTCCTCTCCCTCTCTCTACTTTTATTTCCTGGATGTCTATCATTTTTAGCCTATATTATGATTCTCTCATTTCCTCTCATTTCGACTTTTTCTCTTCTTGCTTCGCGTCTATTTCCCTTCAGCATTCTTCGACAATTTTATTCTTGTTCAACCGTTTCGTTTTTTCTGCATATTTTATTGCTCTTTTCCCCGCTTCTATCCTTGCTTTGTCCGTTTTAGTTTCCTCCAAAATTAGATATACTGGTGCATGGAAGTTCAAACCTAACGTCGACCTTATGTATTTCTTCTCTATTTTCTCTACTTTCTCTGCTTCCATCCTGTTCCGTCGCAAAGAAAGGTACAAGTGGGGTTTTCCTTCGGACGACTATTTATGATACGCTCGTGACTAAGTGATCACCTTCAACGATTAGGCAAGGTGCAACATGTGGCGACCATTCAAGTCACATCCTGCCTTTCGTTTGTTTTCACTTCATCATTCAAGGATGCGCTGGTTGGGTAATGCAGCATTCAACAGAACCAATCAGTGAACTTCCTCTTCCATGAGGACCGCCCTCTCAATACATAGAGGAGCCTCACGAGACATGACTGAAGAACTGGAAATCGACATCACTCTCGAGTTTTACTCTCAAATCGTGATACATTCAGTTCTCAGTCCAGTCGCAAACGGGTCTCAGTCAGTGTTTTGGATCTTCGTTGGGTTCCGTAACGAGGAACCTTTAACTTACGATCGCGAAATGTTCAAGAAATAAAGTCGGAATTTGTGGGGGAGCTAATTGATTTATTGTAACCGTCACTGCGATTCTCGGAAAAGACAGCGAGAGCTCTCGGTCCGCCCGAAGTGTGCGGGGAGAGAGAGAGACGAACCGCGACGACGGCCGAGTCCTCGATACAAACAAAGTTCGGCAATCGCTAATTTGCTGTGTGTGCGTGCGGACGCACAGCGGCACCGAACAGCTGATTGCTCGAACAGTCAGTCAAGATCCGACGCGAAACGCTCTCGCAATCGTACACACACAAACATACGAGACGAGACAAGCGTCTAAGACAGGGCCTGCTAGATTAGCCTTACTGACGAATCTTCTAGCAGGTCTGGGATGAAATGCGCTTCCTAATCAGTTCAATCACCTGACCATTGAAAAGCCTGCCCAATATTAATTTGGCGGGCAGTAAAAATCGGTGGTATCGGGGGATTGACGCGTTCGCGCCCCAACCGGGTCCAAGATTTACAAGCTTGAGTGGAACAATCGTCCGCGTATCGTTTCCGAAATCCGCAACCGAACATTTTGGTCCTTCGAGCCGGATCAGTGGCCTAGTTGAGTGCAGTTCGTGTACAAACAATAACGAACAGTGGTCTGCAGCAGTCAACCCAGCCACATTAAAGGAAACGCTGGGCCGACATCGAAAGCAACAGTCGATCCAGAGTCACCGCGTTCGAGCTACATCAGATGAAGGTAGGTACGTTATTTGAATTTACCAATCAGGACCTTTCATTTGGCAATTCTGCATCTTCATATTCAAACCCCCCTCGCGACGAACACAGTGGCTAACGCGAACGAAACGAGCCAACGTTCCCGCAACCTGAAGCACAAATGGCGTATCTTCAAATTGCAAATAACGATCCTCACGAAATACATCGAGGAGTATCAGGACTCCGCGATAGAACGTACGAAACTTCGCGAACGCGTGGAACGACTAAGGAAACAGTGCGACGTTTTCAACGATGGTCAATACGATCTAGGCCAACACGAAGAATTTGACGAGACTGAGGCTGAACGCGAAGCCGTGACCGTTTTATACGACGATGTAATTGCGAACGCGGTCCGAATATTGGACGGATTAGACTCAATACAAATTATAAACGCGAGAATCACGACCGACTCGCCTGCGCCGTCCACATCCACCAGCGGCATCGGAGTCCATTTTCCGAAAATTAACCCCCCACGTTTCGATGGCCGCCTCGAAGAATGGTTAACTTTTAAAGATGCATTCTTGAACCTGATTCACGCGCACACCGGTCTCACCGATATAAAACAGTTCAACTACCTCCGATTGTCAGTTTTCGGAAAGGCTGAATCCGCGATTGAGTCTTTTGCAATCAGCGAGAAAAATTACAAGGCCGCCTGGGATCAGCTCGTGGAGACATACGACAACCATCGCGCGCTTATCTTGCGTCACACGTCGCTATCTTCTTCTCTATATAATAAAAATCAAATGCTGTTCGTTGGTCACGACATCACGTGAGAACGGCTGGACCGATTTGGCTAATTTTTTTTTTAAATGTTCGTTGTAGTCCGAATCAGGTTTTTACGCAAAGAAAGTTTGGAAAAGTTGGCCGGAAATTGGAAAATTCGTGAAAAAATGAGACTACCCACACCGCGACCGCCGCCAGAGGGCCGGGACGGCGTCACCTACCGCGGCCACCGCCAGACGGCCAACGCCACGTAGCGAGTTTCTCGCAATTAAAGTGTTGCGCGGGCGATATTAATATGCGTAGCGGAAGCGAATTTTGACCTTATGTTAGCGATTGCTAAACATATCCATGCTGTTGCCCTCTGTTGTACTGTTGTACTCTGTTGGTTTCCGACAAAATTTCAATATTAATTTTATTTTTTATTTTTACCCTGTTGCCCCCTGTTGTACTCTGTTGGTTTCCGACCAAATATTAATTTTATTTTTATTTTTATTTTTACAGCATTTCATTTTTATTATATAAAGATTGACCGTGTACATATTGTGTCGCAATCGATCAAATTTGTTTTGAATTAACAAAATTTTAGAATCGCATTGCAATGATGCCGCCAATAAGACGGAGCACTTTAGGTCGCAGAACTCGCAATGCTACAAAGCAAGTGAATATTAGATCTAATCGAACAGTAGATCAACGCGAAGAGCGACGCGAAATTGAACGGAATAGATTATCCCAAACACGTTCAGCACGTACACCAGAAGAACGAGAAAATGGAAACGAAGATATGATATGCATCGAATGAGACATCATCGATCAGTAGAAACCAATCGCGCGACAATGAATTCGAATAATCGTGCAAGAAGACAAAAAAATGTTGCGTTGAATACTCATCGAGCTGCATTCCGTTATAACACGAAAATTGATTACAGTGCAGAAAAATCCGTTGCTATTGGCACCATGAGCGTTGTGTGCCCACATTGTAAGGCATTGAGATACAAAAATGAAACACCTGGATTGTGTTGCGCAAGTGGCGAAGTCAAATTGGCGCCATTGGTCCCGCCACCAGAGCCATTGCGCTCATTAGTTTCTGGAACAGGAACAGATTCCACACATTTCCTGAAACAAATTCAGAAATACAATAGTTGCTTCCAAATGACTTCATTTGGCGCAACAAATGTGGTTCGGGACAATTTCATGCCCACTTTCAAGATTCAAGGTCAAATATATCATCGAGCAGGTTCGCTACTGCCATCGCTGGATGCAGACTATAAATTTCTGCAGATTTATTTCATGGGAAATTCACCACAAGTAGTAGATCAGCGTTGTGCACACAACAGTTCGGTGAAAAGACCAATTGTGGAACAACTGCAAACTTTTTTTCATCAACACAATGAATTGATTGCATTGTTTAAAACCGCACTGGACCGCATGCCATCTGATAATCACAAAATTGTAATCAGAGCCGATAAGACTCCTGCGGGAGAACACGCAAAACGTTTCAATGCGCCAACAATTGATGATGTTGCCATTGTCGTCGTTGGTGAAAATTTCGAATCCCGTGATATCGTTCTACATCGGCGGAACGATCAGCTACAGCGTGTGTACGAAACGCACCGATCATATGATGCGTTGAAATATCCCATCATATTTTGGCAAGGTGAAGATGGTTATCATTTCTCGATCAAGATGATAAATCCGCTTACAGGCGCTGAAACGAACAAAAAAGTCAGTTCAATGAACTGACTATTATTCATATCGACTGATGGTTCATGAAAATGAGGCCGTCGTGGACTTTACTTGCGAGAAACTCGCTACGTCGTGTTGTCCATCTGGCGGTGACCGCGGTAGGTGACGCCGTCGCGGCCCTCTCGCGGCGGTCGTGGTGTGGGTAGTCTCATTTTTTCCCGAATTTCAATTTTTCCGGGCAACTTTTCCAATTTTTTTCGTCAAATGCTCATCACTTACGAACATTGTTTTCGATGATATCGCAACATGCTTCCCATCAAAACCGATTGATTTGTGGACCAAATACAAAGATAACAATCCAGATTTGCAACTAAGCGAGGAAATTCACAACGAGGCATTGATAGTAATTGCTAAAGTCCAGTCGTTCAAAAGTTGTGATGTCATTGGTGCGCGCATTGTGCGCCGCCCGCAAGGGCAACCCGCCCGGAGGGCCTGGCTGCGAGGGTGTGCCGAAGGCACGCCCCGAGTAGCTAGTTATTAAATACACCGCTATGCCGGATGATTCGTCGAATTCCATCAACGATCAACGAAATCCCTCGGACGATCATGGGAAGACATCCCGAATGATCTAATCACAATCATCGCGATTGATCGTATGGGTCCCGATACGCGGCGTGGGAGCACACTTTAACGGGTACGCGTATGTTTAACGCTGCGGATATTTTTAAGCATCTTCGAAACGCATCACATCGAGGCAAATTACACACAACCGTAACAAACGCGAGACAAACGAAACACGTGGCGCCAGAAGCCCAAACACCTACAGCGAATCGCCGGTCACGAGTACCGAAACGAGCCTGGAAATTCCCAACACCCTCGAAGGGAAATTCATTATCGCCACTACCAAAGAAACGAAACATTCGTAACGACCACCTCGTCACAAACTTGCAAGATCTGTAATTCGGCAGGTGCCCTAAATTCTCGACTCTTCACATTCCGGCAAACCTCCGACTAGCAGATCCGGAGTTTCATCGTCCGGGCAATATCGACATGCTTCTCGGAACTGGTCCAACATTGCCATGTCTCAGTATCGGACAAATTCACCTATCAAAGCGACGCGACACTGATCTCATCCTACAAAAAACCCAGTTCGGATGGATCCTCGGAGGCGGCATCTCCACCACATCACGACCGACTCACAAAACCCTGACGATTAACGTTCATTTCGATGTGCAGAAGTTTTGGGAGGTCGAGGAAGGATTTGATAAACAGTTTCGAACAACAGAGGGCCAGACGTGTGAAAATCATTTCGCTGCAACCGTACAGCGTGATAACTTCGGACGATGCATCGTAGCAATGCCGTTTAACGACAAGATGGATCAACTCGGCGAATCGCGATCAAGAGCCTTGAATCGTTTTCTGTCACTCGAACGAAAATTGGAACGCGATCCGTAATTAAAACAACGGTACGTGGGCGTATTGGATGAATATCTCGCGCTCGGGTAGATGAAGCTGACTTAACTGATCTTTTCCATCTACGCAGGTACATACAGCTATATCGTCCGCGTATGCTAGAGTCCAGATCTTTTCTATTCCTACTCTAACTCCTCCTGCTTGGTTTTTCCTCATAGTCTTCTCTAGATCTGCTACATAAATTGTAAACAACGTTTTACTCAGGGGGGGGGGGGCATCCCTGTCTTACCCCTTTTGTCGTCCAGAATTTCTATGACATTTCTCCGTTTACTTTTATAGTATTTCTTGTTTCTCGCTAAATTTCTCGTCCTGAAGCGCTTACTTATTTCCTTTTCTTTTCCATAATCTTTTGGAGTTTTACTCTATCTACTATAGTGTTGTTAAAATGAGTTCTGAGTCCTGAGCTTTGAAGGTTCCAGTCGCGACTTCAGCCGTAAACGCTAGAGCTTTCCAGGTTTGAACCTTGAGCTGTGAGAACTGGAGTTCTCAACGCTTGAGCTTGAAACTCGAAGACTCGAGTCTTCTATATTGCCAGGATGTGATTGAATATTCCGATGTAATGCGTATACACAGCCTAGTTGCGACATACACATAGAATTATTGTCTATTTCTTTTTCGTATTGGAACGCTAAGAGCACCGAGAGCTGAGCGTTGAAGCTTTGAGTCGTAAAGCTTTGAAAGCTTACGCTTTATATAATTGTAGCCTTAGAAACTTAGTCTTTAAGACTGAGCTTTGGAGCTTCGAAGACTGGGGCTTTATACAACACTAGATTCTACAACTGGATTCTACTTTGTCAAATGCAGCGCTTAGGTCTGTGAAAAAGGTATACAGCTTTCCCCCTTTTTTCTGTATTTCTATGTTGAATACATATGTAGTTCAGAATAAAAATGTTGTCTATTGTTCACTTTCCGCTTT